>NC_082723.1:25007866-25188863 GCF_030144855.1 Hypanus sabinus | reverse complement strand
CTGTATGTGCACTTTCTCTAAGTACAGCTTGCACCTGTAAAGACCTAGAGGGTGAAACAAACTGAATAATTTCACTGGCAGCCAGGTTATCAGCAGGTGTGGTAAATTGAAATAATTATAAACACTTGGAAAATGCCTTTAGAGAATTTGGATTCCTTTATACAACTTAAATTGAGCAGATGTGCATTTTTTTAAAATGATTTATTTGAAAGGAATAGTGTGTAAACAAGAAAATGAGAATGGTCGCACAAAAGAGAGATGAATGGCACCCTGGGGAGATGCAATGTGCTGTGCTGGAGTGAGAATCCGTTGTAACACTGCAGAGAAACCAAAAGGGCAGAGCTATGTGGGGTTAATACAATGTTAAGCATCACGGAGAAAGTAGAGTTGTCCTCAGTCCAATCTCCCCAGAAGCACTGCAAAATCAATTCTGAAGAGCACAAGAACAACTCTCTCCACAGGCACATCGTCTTTTTGGTTAAGACTCTCTCATAAAAGTTACTGCCAGGACCAATGCTGTTTGCAGAATTTAAAAAGGGTAAAGCTGTCTTTGTGAATGGAACATTATCAGACACATGAAGTGCTGACTTGATCATTAGACTTTATTTTGTTGCTTTTAAATCACTGTAGTTTTGGTCCTCCAGTGAATGAAGCATATTTTAAAACTTTGAATATGACTGTTGATTTTATTTTTGTGGTATTTGACCACAATGAGGGGAAAATGCCATATCCTTTTAAATAATGTATTCAAATATTAATTTAATTCAAGATTAATCAATTTATTTGCTTGATGAAAGGTATAAAGATGTCAAATTAAAATGCAATTGCTTAGTGTCATTAGAAGAAAAATTTATATATCCCTTTAATGTTTTCAGACGGAAACGACGTAATTTCAGCAAACAAGCAACAGAA
Source organism: Hypanus sabinus (assembly GCF_030144855.1). Classification (NCBI taxonomy): domain Eukaryota; kingdom Metazoa; phylum Chordata; class Chondrichthyes; order Myliobatiformes; family Dasyatidae; genus Hypanus; species Hypanus sabinus. The sequence continues at coordinate 25,187,951 of NC_082723.1, read as the reverse complement.
GTCTTGAATGAGTATTTTTACTCCCATCTCAGCAATCCATATCCCAGTGAAGAAGCCAAAGAAGAGCTGGCAAAGAAATGCAGCATCACAGTATCACAAGTAAGAAGGACCATCCACAATTTTTGAATTTATTCCGAAGAAATGTGTCTGCTCAAATTTAAAAATATTAAAAGTAAATTGGAAAAGCTGGTTTCAAACCTTTGTTCACTGTGAAGCTTCGGGTTCACCTAAGTTAACATGAATTGGCTATAAAGTTGATGATTTCTGCAAAATTAATGTCTGCTGTGCCATTTCTTTCTTTGTCTGATTTGATATAATGGTTAATTAAATTAAAAATATGTAAATTTGTGAATGATACTGAATTAACAGGTTTCTTCAAATGAGTGATTATGAAGCACAAGAAGTTGTAAAGTTGTACAGTGACTGGCTATTTAAGCAACCCTTGAATTAAATTTCCATTAAGTTTAAATTAGCAATGTAGTACAATTGTATAACTGGATAGAAATATTTACTGTTTCGATCAAGATTTTCATTTTACATTGCAGCATGTAATCATGTCATTGCTGGCACAGGTTATGATTCTAACTTTGGACTAAGTTCAGAAGGAGTTTGTTCATAAGCAGGGTTAAAAGTCTTTACAATTCTCTGAAAACCCAATCACTGAATATAAGCAAGTCTCAGACTTGGCAAGAAGTGTAGTTGTTCCATATTGTACTGAGACAATAATTAGTTTCTCTTCTTCTTTGTTTGTACTGAGACGTGTAAGGTTCATGTTTGTTTTGTGACCCTGGTAAATTATTTTTTTGACAAACTGCAATGGGAATTTAATAATTCCTGTTTAGGAGATTTTCAATGCAGTGGCGTGCTGTCATATTTGAAAATTCATTGATTAAGGAAGTCATTTCCTTTAAAAATCTCCATTTAAAATTTTATCTTTAAATTACATGACCAAATTAAAATAATCTAAAGAGACCTGATATTACAATTCAGGTCAGAGGCATCTGGGAAGCATGATCTGTGTTCCCACTTGCAACACTGACCATAGTTCACTTGTGACGTTTTGCTTGTGCGTTAGCCAGTCAGCTTCACTTATGGACATGTGTATCATATTTTACAACTAGCGATGACAGCTACTCTATTTATACCTATCAAAGTGTTTGCTAGGTGTCATGAGTATTGAGTTTGCTTCTAAGCTCAGTGATAAGAATGCATTGGTTAAGGTGACATAAACAGTGATCCTGGACTACTGAGTCTTGCATATCAATATTACAGCTCATAATATATTTATCATAATGTGGCTGAGGGTTAAATGGATTGTGCTTTAACTATTCATGGCTTCTGTTCTATTTTTGACATAATGATCGACTTAACCTCCAGAGGAACTTTCAGAAGCATAATTAGAAACCAGCTTGAGGTTAACTAATTAATTAATATTATTCCAATTGTTTCAACTGAGGTTTGAAAGAATCATCTGTAAAAGATGTACTGAAAAGTTAATTTCTGCTGACTGAATAAGCCATTTCTATTAAATTTTATTCATTAATCTTGTGTATTTGCTTAATAGAAATGATGTGAAATTGTGCTATGTATTTGGTTTAGTCCATATGCTATTCTTTTGCAAGAAAGAGTTTTAAAAGTGGGTTCAGACTGCGGTACTATTCTGCTGATAGAACCATCTGCTGATTAAGATGTTACCTGCTTAAACTAAATGCTATTGATGAATATTTTGTTAGAGCAAATATTTCCTAGAAATTAATACAGCTGAATCATTAATATAAATTGTGTAACTTTTTGCAAATCTGAAATTGACTAAATTGAATATTGGAGCTGGTTTCACCACTGTTTTGGCAAAAAAAAAAGTCAATCAGATAAAGAATAAAACTTCTCGTTCAGTTTGGTGGAAAGAACAAAGTTGCTCAAACAGTAACTTGTGCATTTGCTTTGTAATTCTTAAGGGTGGAAGCAGACTTGAAAGAGACTACACAAATTATTAATCTATTCCTTTTAAAATAATCTCTTGTTAACTGGTGTGTATGTCATTGTCTTCGGTTATAAGTCTCTGTATGTGAAGGTATTGATTTCTGTAAAGAAATTATCCATATATTAAATAGAACAACATCTTGGATTCTGTTGTGTAAGTGGAGAAAGTTTAAACACATGTTCAATGTGAAAGAAAGTGAGACACGGGACTGGGTGAAGAATCATTTGAGCCTATTGTATTTAGTAAGATCATCACATTCCTACCCGAAACTTATCTGCGGATTCCAGTGAAATTGAAAAATCCCTGACACTTGCGGTCTTGAATATGGTCAGTCATTGTGTATTCACAGACTTCTAATGACTTTTAGCTCTGCTTGTGAATAAACTGCTTCTGATCTCAGTCCTGAAGTCTGGGTCCTTATCTCAAGACCATTGCACAGTAGTAGTTACTGGTCTAGTAATTTGGAGACTGGACTATAATTTGGTGACATGAGTTTAAATACTTTTAAATTTCCACTCAAACTGGAAAGATTTTCATTGGTTGTCTTCTGCAGAGACAAATAGAAAATATTTAATGTCTTGGAAATTTTGTCACTCCAGTACTTTTAAGTACTAGCTTATCATTATATGAACTTTTAAAATTACTTTTGTACGGTATTTCTTGCTAGTGTATTCATAAAATGAGCTTTTCCCAGATATATCAATAGTTTGGTTGACTTTGCTGATTTTAATATCATCCTGGTCCTCGGGATCAGCAGTCTTAGCTGTAGCATTATATGCTGTTCTATTAAGTTCCTCCTATTCCCGATTACTTCACTTTGCAAAGGGTGGAGCACTTTTCCGATGGAGATTTTACTTCTCATGGGAATATAGCTTTGCTAAGCATTTTCATTACTTCTTTCCACTAAGTGTACATTTGTTACAATTATTTTTGTACTTCATTTCCAAAATTCAGTGATGCTTAATTTTTAAAACAGAATATTGCAAATAGCAATATCTACAAATGTGCACTTACTACAAGTGACACGGGGCAAATTCCCACTGGAAGGGGAATGATCAGTTTTATTTTACATCTTGTGTGTTAGCTGCAAATATCTTTTGATTTTCCCCAAATGAAGATTGTGTTTTTAATGAATTGTTTTCTCCTCAGAAAATTTACACTTGCTGAAGTTTAAACACACTTTTATACTTGCAAATGTAAAACAGGAACATGATTACAACAAAGATAGAAATATCTCTCTCAAATAAGTGATCATAGGTAGAGAATCCCACAGTGCCCTGCCACTCTAACCTGCCAGCTGTGGTTAGCAACAGTTTATTTGATGGAGAGGCTTGTAAGGATAAGCTGCTTTGGTAGGGGAAAAGCAACTCTTTGATCTCATCCATAACTACCTTTTTCCAGTTAATATTGCATTTTCTGAACATTCACACACATTTTTCTCTTTTCCTGGGCTTGTATATTACACATACTATACCTCTCATTGATGCACTGCACACACATGTACACAACCTGCTCACAAACTATCCACACGGACATGAAACCCTCCCAATCATCATGCACTCCTGTGTATATATGTAGCTACCTTATGCATTATGGATTCACCTAAGCACACACCTCAAAGAGTTCCTCAGATTTCAATTCCCAGTTGGTACAACATTCATGAGATTCAGGTATACCAACAAACTGTTAAGATTAATGAAAACCCCAAGTGCAGGGAGATCATTAGAGAACACCAATAAACTTTAAGCACCAAAACTTTGAACTCCATCTGGATCACACATTATTTATGACTCCTTCACTAATAAAGAAGCTATAAAAGACCCTGTCAATAATAAGCTGTGTGAATGGCTCCCAACTACAGTATGGTAGCTTATCTAGAGCAATTACTAATAGAACTACGAAACTGGAGAATTTTGACTTTTGTGTTTCTGTTTGGTGGGCAGTAGGTAAAATGGAAACAATGAAACTAAATAATAAAAATTATATCAAGTGCAAAAAGCATTTAAGTACCCACTGAGAATTTATTCAAACAAAAGTCACTACAAAAGGCAGAACAATTTTTTTAAAGAGAAGAATCATTGCCTCTGAATGGAATCCTTTATGTAAGTGCAATAAATATTCATTAAAATGTGAGTAGCTAATGCAGAGATACAACACTGTGCAAAGTTCTTAGGCACACATACATAGCTAGGATGCCTAATACTTTTGCACAGTACAGTAGTAATCTTATGTATTGCACTCTATTGCTGGCACACAAAAAAATAAATTTAATGACGCGAGTGATGATAAACCAAAATCTGATATGGGGTCTCTAATGTGGACTGAGAAGGGGGCAGGGAAAAGGGGAAGGGAGAGGGGAGAGAGTGGGAAGCACCAGAGAGACATTTTGTAATGATCAATAAACCAATTGTTTGGAATCAAATGACCTTGCCTGGTGTCTCAGGGCTGAGTGTGTCTGCACCCACACCAACACCTGCCCCTAGCACTCCTCTGCCACCTGTCCCACAGCACTGTCTCAGTGCTCCATGTTGACAAATACAGTACTGTACAAGTATCTTAGGCACCCTACCTTATATATGTGCCTAAGACCTTTGCACAGTACTATACTTGAAGAAGAATCACAGGCTTCTTTTTTCAGTGCCCCTCATTCTTGATCAAATTATAGACTGACAGCTTAAGTTCATGGGAGACCTACATTAAGAGTAGCTTCAAACTATCATGTCTGCTGTGTTCTGGCTGTAGATAAATAAACTACTTCATCGGCTTTCTATAGAAGCAGATGAGTGTCTTGCATGGTGTCAGAAACAGTGAATATTTATACTTCAGGAGGCACTGAAAATAACTGTGCCATCTCACAACGGCTCTAGTATAATTTGTTAGCCCTTAATTCTATATTTTATCCAGCAATTTACATGTTCTTTACTTTTAATCCACTTCTTGTATACTCAGGCTAATATAAAGGCTTTTTAGGTGTACTTTTCTTAGATTAGATTCTATTTAAAACACTTATTAGAATATACTGGAGGTACAATTGTTTTTGTCAAAGGTAGCTTATTCTCAATGCATTTCAGCTTTTCTGCAAGGGATGGCTTCATGCACTGATAGTTACTGTCAGCATAGGTCTACAGATTTTTTTTAAAAATCCCATTTGAATACACAATAAAACTACAATGTTAATTATAAAAATATAGCATGCAACAGGCAGTGTAAAGCTTAAACCTGAGACAGACAAGGCAGCTTAATTCATTTGAGATCTGTTGTTGTGATTCATTGCATCAGCATTTTCACAAGGTTCACTACAGTAGTGTGATGATTATGTTGCTGCATGAATAATACATAAGGTCTAGATTAAATCTAGAGTGAGCATTTAAAGCCCATTAATTGACTTTGAATTAATTTTTTAAAACAAAATCTGTAGCGATGGTCATGAAGTTAGCAGACTATCATACAAATCCAGTTTATTAATATAGCTCCTGCCTTGCTCAGTCTGACTTCAGGTCCATTTGTTTTTGAGTGACTCCTACCTATTATCTGGAAGAGTCTGGAAAGTAGTTCCAGAAAGTAGTTTGTTGTTCAAGAAGATGATCCTATGTTTCCAGCAATTGGTAATAAAGTGTTTTTCCAGCCACACCTTGAGATTGAATTGAGAATGTCACCTCATTGACAGATCTGCTAACCCAGGAGTCAATGTGGTGAATACTCCCCATCTGCCTTCTACCTCAAGTCATATACCCTTTTTTAGGTAGCTGGGTCAGACTTGTATACAAGATTCCAGAAACTATCTCAGAATGGCTTTAACTATACTGTCTTAAATAAAAGTTGTTTCTTTTACAATTATATTTCATTGAATCAGGTTTAATATCACTGGCATATGTCATGAAATTTGTTGTTTATTATTTGTTTTTATGTAGTTGTAGCTATAAGAGCTTATACTTTCATTCAAATTTTTTTTTACATTTCAAATGCTGTATATTTTAATTGTTTGTAAATGCCAAAACTTGCTGGAGAAATGGAAGCTATAAAAGATCAAGAGTCTGAAACATTAATATTTATTTATTTATTGAGATACAACATGGAATAGGCCCTTGTGTACCTTCGAGTTGCACCTTCCAGAAATGCCCCGATTTTAACCCAAGCCTAAGCATGGGACAATTACAATTTACAATAACCAATTAACCTACTAACTGGTATGTCTTTGGACTGTGGGAAGAAACCAGAGCACCTGTAAGAAACCCACGCAGTCACAGGGAGAATGTATGAACTCCTTACAGACAGTGGTATTGCACCCGGGTTGCCTGTACTGTAAAGCATTGTTATAGTCACCATAGAACATAGTACAGCATTATGCTACCATGTTGCTCTCTTGCAGCCTGATCTCCTCAGTCTTAAACAATATGTTCTATCTCCAGCATCTTATGACAAAAGTTTAACAATTTTACTTGCATTTTGTGTTACAGTAGACAATTCTGAGGCCTAATGAAAAGACGGGCAGTGATAAATGGTTAAAGATTACATGCTGTTTCTATGTAGACAATGTACAATTTCACTTAACACCAGTACAGAATTGCAGTGACCAAGCAAATCTTAGGGTGAAGAGATATTTTGAAAGGAATTGTGCATTTGCGATTGTCAGCAGAGCCCCATTTTCCTCTATCCCTGGACCTTTCTGATCACAAGGGCAATAAATCTGAATGAAATGGCTTTCTAGTTTGATTTGGAGCTTTTCGTCAGTCAGGCTGTATTTAGGTCACTGATGCCTATAAATTGAACAGCTTACTGGCAAACGAATGAACATTTTAGTATTACAGAATCACACTGTGTATTAAAGTGTTCATTTGTTTGCCAGTAAAGCTATTATCTTGAAGAGGCCTAGACTAATAATCTGTAATGTGAGTTCAAATCCCATCAACTAAATTTGAATCTGTTTAAAAAAAATCTGAAAGTAATCATGAAACTGTCAGCTTGTGATGTATCCTGCTGGTTCACTAATTGTGGAAGGAATTGTACTGCCCTTAACCTGGTCTGACTGTAATCCATTGCTATCATTAGTTGGATCCATGGGGTTAAAATTCATCCTTGGTTGCTTACTGTAAACATCCAATTTCATATTGCCTGGGCGTGATTGCTCTTAGGAAATTCAGTTCCACTGATTTTTAGTAGAACAAACTAGAATACATAGTGCAGCTGTTACTGTATGGCTAATGTTATTGACTGAGAATCTACCTTTACCACTTAATTTTTATTGTCATGATATATTTTGTTCATCACTGTTCAAGTTCTCCCATTTTATTTTGAGAATGTATAAATACCCAACAAATCATAAAGGTAACAATTTCAGGAAATTGAAATCCAGAGAGTTGTTGTATAGCAATGCAGCATTCTCAAATATTTTCATTTGAAGGTTACAGAAAACAGCAGGTCACTGATTCTGAATCTGTTGGTAGCCAACGTGGTTTCCTCATTTCCTGTCATTCACTTAACAGAGTGTGCACACGACAGGACCCTTCTGAATTGTTCCCTGTTTGTCACTTGCCTGAAAATGTGCCCTCAGGTAGGCACCTGTTCTAGCAGAGAAAGAGACTTCTGTTAATTAATCTCTCTTTCATTTAGCATTAGAAAGGTCAGAATTCTGGTAGTCTAGATTAGGGAAACAATTACTTTTATTTTAAGATTTCTAAAATTAATCTAAGTGTTTTATTTATTTGTAATTCAACAGAAGTGTTTGATGTAGGCTGACTCATTGATGGCAAGTTTGGAGCCTCCATATTAAACCTTACAAATCCAGAAATGCTGATGACAGCTTGGCAGAGTAATGACAATGTTGGCTGATAGCTAATGTTCCAGCTACAAAATCAGCATTGTTAAGTTAGGCCTGATATCAAGTTGGTGGTTCAGGCATCATCGTTTACTGAAGTTATAAACCATAGAAAACACAGGATGAAGCCATTTAGCCCATCATACCTCTGCAAATCAGAAAAGAGATGCCCAAATTAACATTGTATGCATACGAGTGTACTTCCCTGCTGTTATAATCTAGATCTAATAAAGGAAAGAATCACTCTTTTTTTTTTAGCCACTCTTTTTGACTTGTGGAGCTGCCACACACTCAAAGGTTCCATTGCTTCTGCATATCACTCAATATCCTCCAATTATTGTCAATACCAACTGAAGAGCAAAAACTGCAGATGCTGGAAGTAAAAATAGAAAATGCCACCAGTAACATCTATTCAGTTTTTGTCCCTTCACACATACCTGTAGATCTGTTCCATCTCCAGTACTTTGTTACTTCTGATTTCAAGGAAAAAATGTGTTTTGAATCTTACAGTTCCAGCATTGTTTTTCTCCCCTTTCGTGGCTTCATTCATCTTTCTCTGCCTACATTTCTACAGATAGATCAGCTGTGATCTACAATCATTCATCACCTTCTCTCAGATGATAGGAACAACATTAGTTTCACCTGGACAACCGTATTACTGAGATTCCCTTTGTTTTCTCCATTTCTTCACCTCTCCACTTCAACTTAGTGTACTTATTTTCTCACTTTTCCGTTTCTGATGACAGATCATTGATCTGAAACATTAACTTTGCTCCTTTCTTCACAGCTGCTGCCTGATCAGCTGAGTCTTACCAGTATTTTCTATTTTTTATTTTGTGTATTGCATTATCTTGTACCTGTCAAAGTTCATTACCCAGCAGTTATGTAGATTAAATTTCATTTGCCTTTTTCTGCCCAACTGACCAGATCATCTTTCTGAAGTTTAAATCATTCTTCTTCACTACTACTACAATATGGTGCCTCCAGTACTTGAGTCTAAAACATTAATATATAATACGGAAACCAAGGAACAAACTTCAAAGCCTGCTTCCAATCACAATATCACCTATCAGCCATTTGCCTTGTTTCTTGCCACTGAGCTATTTTTGGATCCAATTTACCACTTTCCCATGGGCTTTTACTGGTTTGATCAGTCTGCCATCCGAGACTTTGTCAGAAGGCTTGCTAAGATCTGCATAGACAACATCAAACACTCGATACCCATTCTCTTCTTACCTCCACGTAAAATTCAGACAAATTAGATAGGCACAACCTTTCCTTAGCAAATCCCAGCTGGCTGCATCTTGATAAATCTTTGCCTCTTTAACTGAGAGTTCGCTGTCCCTTCAAGTGGATTCCAATACTTTGTGCATTTGTGATGAAAATAACTGGGTTGTAATAACACAGTTTATCTCTACCTCTTTTTTTAAAGAATGGTACAAAGTTACCAGCTCTCTAATCCTCTGGTACCTCTTCAGTTGCTGGAAAGGAATGAAATATTGTTGTCAGCCTCCAGCTTGTTGCATCTTTTCCATTGTTGTAGCACTTGACAGTTTTTTTTTGGATTTGAGTGCATTTTTTCTGTGTCTAAGTAACCTTGTGCCACATGATGTCCAGGATGACACATAAAGATGACACATAAAGAACACCCATTCAGTGTAGTGTTAAGTAGTTTCCAGTGCTGTAGAATCATATTGCTGTATCCAAATAAGTCTTTAAACATGAAGGGGACAATATCGGGGTGGGGATGGAATTGTCTTAGAATTCAGCATTCCTTATTTTCAATTATCATGTGAATTCCAACAACGGCATGTAAAATGGACATTTCCTTTTCGTCTAAAGAGCTGAGGTGTTCTTGTTCACGACTACAAATACCCAAATAAATCATTCTTAATTTCAAATGTTAAGTTAACTCTTTCTGATTGTTCTTCATTCCACAGCTAATTCACAAAGTAACTCTTGAATTTTGCAGGTCAATCTCTTGTAACAGTAGAGTGTCTTCGAAAAATAGTTTTGTTCTTTCCCCTCTATAATTGTAAGCTTAGAATGCTGCAAAGCCAAATCTATGATCAGACTGGCTCTGTCTTAGCTACAATTTCAAAATCCTTGTATTGTCATATTACCATTTTTATATCTACAACAAAATGAGCTAGATGCTGCAATAACAGCCTGTTAAATCTGGTAATGCCAGTTTAATCTTGGGCTAGTAGTATAAGGAAACAGCTAAGTCTCCAATTTCAATTTTGCAATATCGGCAGTAATTTGTTATGAAGGCCCAACCTATTACTATTTCATCTTCCAGTCAGAAAGCAGTCAGTGGAGTTTTGGATCCTACCTACTTTGACAGTTTAAAATTGTGCTACCATTGATGCAAAAGCCTGATGAATGTGTTGAAGTAGAAATGGGCAGGTATCAGTATAATATTACGATTATCACAGGAATAGTAGTAAAAACGTGGTCTGTTACAGGCAAACTGATAGGGCTTCCTCCATCATGACAGATTATTGATTGTATGATTTCTAGTTATATTCTTCCAGACAAATTCAACCCGTAGAAGTTTTTTTTGGTTATCATTTGAGAAATATGTAAAAAAGAGTCTTCATGGTATATGGCATGCCAGCATTTTTTTCTTTGTAGTTGTGAGGAAAAAACATCAGATGATTGTCCTCTCTTTCCTTTGCTCCAATTAAACCTTGCTCGGTAGTTAACCTCAAGGTAAACTCATCAAACAACTGATGTCAAGGAAACACTGCCCACAGTGGTTTGTATGAATGGTCATTAATTTTAATTGCCTTGATATTAAAGATTAAGAAGCATGGCGACTGGAGTGCTACAAAAAAATCTGATGGCGTGTAAAGTCTCCTCATATTTTAGAATGTGCTAAAGATATAAAATTTTAGTGCACAGTCTGGAATTTATTACACAATGTGAATGGTTGCTGTATCTTTTTTTAATCTTTGTGCATCTGTGAATGTTTGCACAATACAGATACTTTAGTTATTAAATAGTCAATTACTGTTAATATGATTACCACAATAATTATGATAGATTTATGGCAGTATAGCTGTACTCTTATAGATTGTGTAGCATGTTTCCAAGTAATTATCTGTTGACAGTGCCTGGTAGCTTGTGATATGGTACCAAAGGTAAATAGCAAGATATTAATTCTATGCTGGTTATAATGTGTTTTGTTTTAACTTGCTGGTTTAAAAACTGTTCTGCAGTAGAAATTTCCAAGTAGAATGCACTGCAATACTGGTGGATATGTTCTTGAGTGTTTTGGTAATTTCAAGTACCATTATGTTTTTCTTTTAAATCTTCTTGTTATGTGATTCCTTGTTTGCCAAGGAGAGAGGTAAAATTGGAGGGAGCCATTTTCTGATCAGTCTTGTGAGACTTCTGGTTTCTGGTTCTGTGAAGCATAATTTTAGGTTAAGTAAGTATAAGCTTCCTCTTGAAATTGGTAATCCAAGAGAAAGAGAGATGAGAGGGGAGGTGAAGCAAAAAAATTAGAGAAAACCATTTCAAAAAAGAACATAATGCTATAATGGTTGTTTACTCTGATTGTGGGATTATCTATATTCTAAATATAATCAGTGCATTGTGCAAAACCTAGTGGAATACATAACGAAACAATATTAGAACCTGTACTTGACAAGACACTGTATAATTCATTGAGTAATAACCATTTTTCTCTGTATAAATATTGTTGTCTAAAGAACTTTGTAAATTCCCCCATCACATGAAATTAGCAAAAATTCAGCTATTATTAAATTGTTTACTTGAGTTAAATGAGGTTTATACAACCAAAAACAGGTACTAATGTAGGTCTCTTGTAACAGCAAGCTGTCGTAAAGCGAATGTTCGAAAAATGGGGGGCTACCTGTAGTTTACTATAGTTAGTTGCAATTTGGAAGACATTTTCTTAAAGGAATCCTTATTTTTCATTTATAAATTGTCCCATGATTAGGCGATGATTAAATGGAGGACTTGCTGGGCGGCTTGGCACGAAGGGCTGGAAGGGCCTATTCCTCACTGTATCTCAATAATAATAATAATAACCATATTGGGAAAAGAGCATGTTATAAATGTAGTATGTAAAATACTTCCATTTGAATAATGACAATATCTTCTTGGAGCTTGTGTCTGAATTTATGGAATTTAGTATTTTACAGCCAGAGTTGGCTTCTTCTCTGAATCATCAAATCTCACAGACTTTCTTTCCCCTGGCCAAGCACCTCTTTCTACCTCTGTGTACAGTTTTTTGTGCATTCTTTTAATTCAGATAACCCATTTAAAGCCCAGTGGCAGTAAAATAAAATTGTAGTTGAACTCATCCGTATGTAGATTACCAGAAAAAAGCAAACCAGCTTGTCATGCTTATACTATAAAGGATTTTAATGTTTATCCCCCCAATGTCATTTACACAGTTATAACCTTTAGCTGAAGTCACGAGATAGAAATTTAAACACCATAAAGACCATTTACTCTGTCCTCCGTCCTCCCTTGGGTCAGCAGCTTGCTTTCAGTAACAATTGCAGAAATATTCCATTAACAACATTTGTAAGATAAAGTACTTTACACTACACAGGGAAAATAACATTTTGGAGATTAACCAACACGTTAAGGTCTATACTCTGTCACATGAGTTCATACTCAGTTTCTCAATCATTCAGCGTTCGTTCCAGCTGACTGGGTTATTGCCTTTTGATTCTTTCACAGGTACTTGTTATTAAACTACTTTTTGTAAAGTGCTGTGAATAATACGTAATGCCCACAACATTCATTCAGAACATATTGAAAATTCAGTTGCTATCTTGTAGTATTCTCTGAAAAAAATAATGAAGCATCATCTGAGCTTTGCCCCCTTTGGCCAGAGTACAAATGATTACTAACCAATTTATAAGGATCCTTTTGCAGGTTAATGGACGTGGATTAGCTTTGGCAACACTGATTCTGATCTTACTCTGTTCAGAGGGAGAATAAAAAACACTAGTTCATTTATTATTGATTTACACCACTCTATTCATATTCATCTAACTGAACATGATTTAAATTGTAGAGTTGCCAGGTTGTTCCAGACCAGAAACAAAGAACAATGGCATTTCTAGGCTTTCTCATCTTACCACTTCTCAAAGCAAAGAATGCACTTTGTATCCATCTCAGTAACAATATTTGATTGGCAGGTGGTATTTAATGTACCAGCAATTACTACTTTATTATTAATGTTTTGTGTGTTTTTGGATTTTTTTCCCAGTGTAATCATGTCGATAATGTCGTGGTGAATGTTTAAGTCCCCAAGTATCTGTTCTGTCAAAAGACAGGCATATTCATGTCATGCTTCAATTCCTAATAACTTGCAATCTATCTTTGATTATTGCTTAATTAGTCAAGACACCCACTGGAAAAGTTAGAAATTTCCATTGTGATGGACCCAAGCTTGACAAATGCGAGTAATAATACCTTTGAGTACCTGACAGAGCTCTTAACGGTTGGTTTTCTTCACTCCTCAGGTATCAAACTGGTTTGGCAATAAACGAATCAGGTACAAGAAGAATATTGGGAAGTTCCAAGAAGAAGCTAACCTATACGCTGCAAAAACTGCTGTAAATGCTGCACACGCTGTTGCAGCTGCAGTGCAAAACAGCCAAGCAAACTCCCCCACCACACCCACGTCCGGTAAGTGGAAAGGTTCCAGAACATGGTTCAAAGTTTATCAGTTTTGGTTTGCAAGAAGGCAGCATAATTTTATAAAAGCAAAGAAAAAGCTTCTTTATGAAAAGCACTGTTAAAATTATGTTACAGTTTTATGTTTAAAATAACCATGATTGCCATATTGTAAGTCCCAGCTTTAAAAATACAAATTCAAACTTTGCAATGATGCTGAAAACAATAATTTGCCTTTTCCTGATAAGGTAGGTCCCATGATGCCTCCTTATTGTGTCTCAAGCTAAAAGCTGCACCCACACTTCAGAATTCACTGGTTTGGGCTTTGCAAGTCATTATTTGACAATAAGTTTTTTTTAAAAAAGGAACTCCTCATTCTGTAGAAATTTTCATAATACTTTTCATGTGATGGAAAGGCTGCTGTTTCTTTTCTGTCTGTTTTTTTATTTCTGTTTCTCTCTTGTATGTTCTTTCTTTTTGAGAACTTTGGGGAGAGATTTAAAGCCCTCTGTGATTCAGGTGCCTGACTCTTTCCTTTCCAGGTTCCTCTGGTTCTTTTAACCTACCAAATTCTGGGGACATGTTCATGAACATGCAGAATCTGAATGGGGATTCTTACCAAGGGTCCCAAGTCGGAGCCAATGTGCAATCACAGGTAGGAAGAATGGGCCAGTACCAGGGCCTAGGAAGCAGGGTAGGGCTTAGACATTAAAACTGCCTTACTCTGACCTATAGCCCTGTAAATATTCTGTACCTAAGGTACAGATTAATTAAATTATCCATTCGCTGCTTTGATATTATCATTATTGTTTTGAGTCCGTTATTTGTGATGTTCCATGTTTGATTTTTAAAACTATGTGAATGCAGTCGGCTCTGGCTTGAGCAATCTGGGGGGGTGGGAAAATTGGCGAATTTGGTGATTGGTGTAAGCTTCTGCCATATTCATTCACAAACTTTCCTCTTATTATTTTCATGCCTTGTGTTTTTTGAATCCTGTTCCTTCCTTTCACGATAAAAATTGTTCTTGGGACTAAACGGCTTTGTCTGCCAAAATATCACATTCCTGGGAGAGGCTGGGAACCCACCCTCACTAAAAAGTGTTGAGGCTTTTCCCCTTTTGCCCACTTAGACAGAGAGAAAGGCAGCATTCCAAATATAAAATGACTATTGTTTTATAAGATAAACTGTTACTGATGTGGTACTTAAGTAAATGACATGAGGTGAGTCCGGTACTAATATTTGAATAACATATTTCTAGAAGTGGTTGGCTGTATTACAAGCAAACAGTGTAGTTTTTCACTGTTTGTCATCCTCAATGTAATCATTTCTGTAAAAAGTGTCAGTAAATGACTGCAGTTCTTGTTAAGGGTAATCCATTAAATTGTTACTGACAGACAGCATGCTGACTGGCTGCAGACAGCCTTTGCCTGTAATTTATTTATTGGGTGCAAAAAAAAAACCTAGAAACCCTATGGCAAAATTTCCAGAATTCAGTGTGGTATGTAAGCTTAGCCTGACATCTTTCAAAAACAAATTTTAAAATTTTAACACACAGGTTGCCAGTTTAAAAATATTTAAAACAAACTGATAAATCGTACTATTATGTAAGCAGGATGGCAAGCTTACACATCTTAATCTACTATATAATTTCCTGTGAGCAGAGGATAGCTCTTTCACATCATCTCTGACATGTTCCTTTTTGTTTGTTTTTGCTTCAGGTGGATTCCCTGCGTCATGTTATCAATCAGACGGGCGGATACAGTGATGGTCTTGGAGGGAATTCACTGTACAGTCCACACAGTTTGAGCGTAAGGAACACTTTTATTTCTGTGTCCATAGAAGAAAAAGAAAAACTAAAGCCTTGCCAGTGTAAGCCATTATAGTTTCTTAATTCAGCTTTTGATAGCAGAGAGGGTTACGTTATCCAGAAAGAACCATACATTCCTTTATGGGATGTTTATGTAAAAAATTAATGGTTATACAGGAAAATTAAATCTTTCTTAATAAGAAATGCACTGCATTAAAACAGAGCTAAAGATGGCAATCTTTTGTCCTATTACTTTAAATCCAATGTAAAATATTTCACAATGTTGCTAAATCATTTCCAAAAAACTGTGGTTGGAAGATGGAATGTAAAATTGTCCTTGCCTGCAGCATTTTGAAGTCATGAATTCCATCTTCGTTGATGAGGCTTGATAAGGTGTCATATGATAGTGTAGTGCATTATACCACTCTGGTATGGTATGGACGTTGGGATTTTTATTATTTTTTAAATAGAACGGATGTAGTTTGACAGCTGTCCCTGCAGGACTCTATTAATGTATGCAACATCATCTCCCCAAAATTAGATTAAAATTTAGACACAGCAAGGATAGTTAACTAATCTCTAAAATTTGGATAATGATGACTAAATTATTATTTAAACACTGTCCTTCTGATTAATTGTATTGTCTTAATAGTGTTATAGGGAATATTCTTTACTAAATATAGTTATTCCAGAGGGAATGCACTGTATTTGCCAATAAGCCCACAGATCTGGCAAAATCGAAAGCTGCAGGTTGAACTTTACATGTTTAATTTGGAAGGGCTGATGTAAAGGATATTCCCCATTAGGGAAATATATCTGTACGTCAATTTACACAGTGTCTACAAAGATGGGTAAAAGGTTTGCTACCTCTTTCATACATTGATAAATGCAAAAAAAAAAATGGACAGCATGCATGAGTGGTATAGGTTGTAGTTTTATGATAATTCAGGCGGATTGCTTTGGAAATTAGCCACATTATAAATAAACCATTATTAACATACGCTAACCTTTTTTTGCTGCTGATGTTTGGCGATTGGAGGCTTGAGCAAAGGCTAGTCTTCGCCGCAAGCACTCAAAGTCAATGTAGCTCATATTGGCCCCTACAGAAAGGGCTGCCCCGTCACTTCTACTCAATGTTCCTCAACTCACGAGGCCTGCACCTTCCCTCTTTCTGACTGACATAAAAATATGTAGCGACAAGCTGTCTGCCACAGCAGAAATTTGATCAGACATTGATTTCAGCAATTGCCTCTATAGGCCAAGACATCAGGAGAACTCATTTCTCATATCTCTCATTCCTGATGCAAATGTAAGGAGTACCAGTGGTTTATGTAGGAATACAGTAGTGTCATCAAGTTCAAAATTCACATTTAATTTTTGCTTAATTAGATCAACAAAGCAGACTACTGCACAAGGACCAGAGTTTCTGTTGTTTGCTTCCTCCTGCTGCTGGCAACCTGAATATGTACACATTGAAATGTGGACTTGAAACAAAGTGATTAAATATTTGTCAGCAATAATTGGCACCCTGTAAGTGCCAACTTATTTTTTTTTGTGTTGATTGAACAGTGAACAATCATGAAAAACAAGAAGATGCTTTCTAATATATGATAAAGTCTCACTGCCCAACCTTTATTAAGTAAGCCATGTAACGTGCCTCTCTGCCCCAGCTGTTAACTTCATGTGAGATGCCTCTCTTCACACCATAACACGACTATTTCCTTTTTGTGACGCAAACATACCTTTACTTGGTGCAAGTTCACCAGGATTGACATTGGTTGTTTGTCAGTCTTTGTTGGTAGGTAGTGTTTCATTGATTCCATTGTTTTTTTTTGTTCTACTGTAAATACTTGCAAGAAAATGAATCTCAGGCAAGTATGTGGTGAAATGTACCTACTTTGATAATAAATTTACTTTGAACTTGCGTTGCTGACCTCTTTATTTCTGGCCCTTTTTCTTGTTCTGTCTGCAGATTTGCATTTGAGTGATTTAATAACACAATGTCTTTAGGATTTAGTATTGTCATTCTTTGCTTTGAAGGAATTACTCATTCTCTTTCAAGAACTCATAGAAAGCAAAGTTTTTTTATTTTGTATTTAATTGTGATATATGATTTTTGAATGATGAATAACTGTGTAGTTGTCTTTAATGTGCTATTGTTAAAATAACAAGGCACAATATGAATTTTGTAATGTTCAGTTGTAGGTTTTGTATCATTAACTGTGCAGTAATGCACAGCTTAAAGGACTGAATCCAATAGGTACAGATGTAGATTTTCAACTTGTGCTTGCCAAGGAAAACATTCAGTTATCAGGTATTCACTAAGTGGAGTGGAATGGATTATCAGTTTGTGCAAAGCAGATTAGCTTGGTTTCATTTGCAAGAGGCTGCTTTCAATATTTGCCTTGTTTCTGCCAGCTCTCTTTATGTCAGCAGAAATCATTCCCTGTTTGATGCCATGTAAGATCGGTTGATCTGTGTGAGCCTGCAGGAGTTAAAACTAGTGATGTGCCTGAACTGATGATTTAAGATCTTGGGAAAATATTATTTTAAAACCAGGACATTCTGAGTAGTGTTCTTTCGTAAATCTAAATAAAATGTCATCTGCACAAAATGTGAGCACTTTTCAGGAGATTGACTCAGACAGCAGTTATAATCAGTGCTTGAATTTAATACTGGCTGCCCAGCAGATTGCACATGGATTCTTCAGTTTTGCTAGTCAGTATTCTGAACACTAGCAAGATTTTCCTAATGAGCTCCAGAAAACCGTCTCAGCTTCCTAGGATTCACCTTCATTTTGTCACCACAATCATCAAGCTGGCTTTGATTCTGATGGGTTGCACTAGTGGAAGAAAAAATTTGCTAGTGACAGTTATAGCCACTAGCAAAACTGAGCTGTCCCTAGAAAAAATATATAAGCCCCAGCCCCACAACATCTCATTTTATTTTTTGTAATAAATTCTTCTTTTGTGACAAATTTGCATAAATATATATTTTGTTTGTCTAGATTATGTATGCCATATTTTGGGAGAACCAAGAAGATGGAGAGAGCAAGGAATAGAATAGAATTGAAAGGTCCTCTCAGTAATTTTGTATTTGTGTGAGCTATGGAGATGTAACTGACTGCAGGTTTGATGAATGTTCATTCCCACTTGGTCAATAGGTAAAATCATCGTGCCCTCCTGACTGGAGAAGGTGCATAGAGGAGAGTAGTATGGATGAAGAGAAAATTAAAATGTAAGAAAAATGAGCAGTCAATTTGAAATTGATGTGTTTCACAGATGGAATCCACATTAATGGATACTGAAGATGTATCTGGCACCCCTAAACTCCTACCTTGACTGTTAGTTGAACTCTTCCACCTCCGGCCACCTCAGCCCAATCAGGATTGTTTTTTTTGAACTAATGACTATGTAAAGCAATGCTTTGCCTGCAATAAAGGATGTTCCTTCCAGTCTGTTTTAATTTCATGTCACTCTTCCGGTGCTGCCTAATAATGGTGCAAATGTGTGGCAGACTGATCCAGTGTAGATTACTTTAATATCTGTGTCAGTCCTGTCAAATAGCATGACCCCAATATCAGAAGCTCAGTATGTGGGCATTTGTGGCCACAGAAACATGAAAAGATGCATGTTATGTGTTAAATCAGCTGTAGAGCACTAAATCCTCAGAATCACAGTAACATGCTGTGCTCTGTGTTACAGGATAAATTCCAAATAGCTATGAAGGTTTTAAAGGCTGATGCACCCAAGAAGAAGCTGAATAAAGGGGAGGCTCTGAGGCAAAGCCAGCTTGAAGTTGACAGCAAGGCATTGCAGAAGTGGATAGGTGAAGACAAGATAATGAGCACAGTGAGGAAGACCAGATTGCTGAGGGAGGGTTTGAATGGACAGGTGGTTACGGGTGAGGTGGTGCTGAGTACAGGTAGAGCATTGGAAGATGTTGAATGAAGATTTGCCTAGATAAGGGATAATAGGTCACCAGAGTCCTTGAATGATAACACTTGGAGCCACATGTTCCCTTTTGATACAGAATGGATCATGGCATATTTTTGATAAGCTAATAATAAGGGGATTTATTCATACATTTAATTTTAAAATTTGTACTTTATATTCTCTCCTTTGCACTGTTCTGAAGAGAGCAGGCAGACTGTGCCAACCTTCACCCAGCAGATGGGTGCAAAAGGCCAGCTGAAACTGACTTGCCCCTTCTCTTTCATTCTCCTTACTATGATTGTGCCAGGGATGAATTTGGCACTTGTCCATATATGTGGATGAGATCAGGAGCTTCCCCTGCAGAGAATTGCTAATGCAAATCTTTGCCTGCTGCTCCCTGGCAGATTGTAGCTTTGTGACATGAGTTTTCAGAAAATTACCTATGTATTTGGTTATTAAAATTATGTTAAAGTGTTTATTGATATACTTTGTTTAGCTTCATTTAGACACGACTGATCATTTCATCTGTATATACCCTGCACGGAAAATATTTCTCTTCCACAGACAAAACTCTTATTGGGGTGGGGAGGGAGGAAAGAAATGCATTCTTATGCCTTCAATGTGTTTTGAGTAGTTAAACATTGGAAAAAAAATGCAATTTTGCTAATGAAATCTTTCTAGATCTCAGCTCATTATAGAAATAGCATTTTTAGCTATGGCATTGCAATGTAGAAGGTTGCATGGAGATGTACTTATTACTGTCTGCAATTTTGATTTCTGTGCTAAATTTGAATTTTAGGGCAAAGAAAATGTGTTACTACATTTCACAAGTTTTCATGATTTTTAACTACTGAACATTATTTGTGTTTTCTAGGCTAATGGAGGATGGCAAGATGCAACCACTCCATCTTCTGTGACTTCACCAACAGAAGGACCTGGAAGTGTGCACTCTGATACCTCTAACTGATCTCCTAGGAACATCCATTCCCTGAGCCAATAGGCCTTGATTAGCACTGACCAGTAGGAGAAGAAAAGTGGATTTCCTGAAACCCAGTCACCTGCTGCTTTACTGTAAAACCTTGCTCTTTAGTGGAAAAAGAAACTTACATTTCATATTTAGGAAGAGGAACAGATTGGTTTCCTTTGGGAGTCCACATTAATTCTAATAAGTATAGCACAGTCTTGCCTTAGTCAGTCAGTGGTTGAGACAAAGAACTAAGTAGATCCAATGTTTTCAGACTTTTAAAATGGAACAAAAAAAGTTAATTTGTAATGGAAATCCAGGAAGGGTGAAAGCATGGATTGAAGATTTATAAGTGTAAGATGTTATTGTGAAGCATCTTGACCTTTTGAGGTATGAATGCATGTTTCAATTTGACTGCAAGACACAAGATTGCTGGTGCTGAGGCAGACAGTTATAAATTAACGAAGTTCGCCACGCTAAACCCTTGCTGCTTAAAAGTATTTTAGCAAGATATCTAGAATTGATAGCTTGCTTAGAACAATGAAGTGTTACATGATATCAGAATCTTGATCAAATTTCTTTTATTACAACAGTACTACTAGAGTGAAAGACTCATTTGGAAGAATCGGTTGAACAGTTTTATTACCCATGTATAAATAACCAGATGGTTGCCAAGAGCTGATATTGTTTTTCCTCAGACTTGTTATAACGGAGTGCTATTTACAGTTGTTTCTTTTTTTAACACACTAACTCAATGCCAGCCTTCGGAATGCTTTGCTTCTGAATTACTGCAGGCTGAAGCCTGGGTTTTACAGTACACGCTGGGTGCAGCATTCGTACTTTTTCAGATTTGCTACTTCAACCTATCTATGGCAGGAAATGGCAAGGTTCACATGGAGTGTTGTAAATATGTAGGTAAAGAGTATTTATACATCTCACCAATCAAGACACAGCTTTATTACCTCATGCAAACTCATATGAACCAATAGAATTTCAACATGTTCTGTAGCTTAGAGTGCTCACTTACTACCTCTGAACAATATTCACACCGTAGTTCGTCTTTCTTACTTTTTTTTTGCATCTTGTAATTAACTCTATTTCTTTTCATGTAATCTAATGTACATTGTATCTTTTAAGAAATCAGGGTTGCTCTAGCAACTTCTTTTAAAAGGATAATCCTAAAGTGAAAAGTTTGGTTATCATCTTAAACACAAACAGTACAACTGTTGTAAATACTGAAGATCATTTTGAATGTTGGTCATGTCATTACTAAACCACGCAAAAAAAAAGTTGTAATGCATACGAAATTCAGTATTCAGTACTGTATATTTCACCCTGTGTAACGGGGAGCCCCTCCTTTCTCCCTTTTTTGTATTGTATGCAATTCTGAAACTGATTTGAGTCATGGAAATAATTTGTGACAGTGATATAATGTATTAAAACGTTTCGTGTTACTTTCTGACTGGACTACACCCTGGATTGAGAAGTCTTCCTTGTGGTAGTTAAATGTAGTTGAAAATCTTAAATAAAACTTTTTGCTTTCATGATGCAACCATCTCGTAGTCTTCCTTCGAGCTTCCAGGGTGGGAGGGGGGGGGGAGATTGAATCCATTTAGAGTACACATTTAGTCTATCTAAGGTATGAAAGTCTGTAGGTCGGATATAAATTGCAGAGTACACCAATAAAACAGCTAGTTAAATGGAGAATGAGGCGAGTCTGTTGTTGAATAGCCAATATGACTGATGGATTGGAACCTTATTGTAATTTAAGTAGCACATATTAACTAAAACTGATGACTTGTACTTTGTGGTTAGTGACACAGGAATTAATAGGTGAATAAAACAATTCATGTCCAAAATCAGACCATGTTTTAACCACCAGAAGTATCACTCACAACAAGGCCACTATTGTATTCCACAACCTTGTGTAGAGTCAGTGATGATTTAATGTACATTCTGAATCATCCAACAACTGCTTACTAAACTAGCTGCTTTGATCCACAAAGATCCATGTGAAATGGAACCAATTATTTTGGACCATAAATGATGTGACGCTATCTGAAATTTGAAGTTGACATTAAATATATTTGAGCCAGGTCTTAATATGAACATAATTGGGAGCAGGAATAGGCCAGATGGCTTGTCAGAGTTTTTCCACCATTCAATAAGATCATGGCTGACCCATTCTCACTCTTAACTTCATTTTCCTTCCTGTTCCTCTTAAAATTTGATTGCTCTTTAATTCAAATATACTGTATATCTTCCTTGAATGGATTCAATCAGTTTGACTCCATGGCTCTTTGAGATAGAACATTACAATAAAAACTTAATAAAGGTCATGAGGGCAGAAATTCCTCTTCATCTCTCATGTGGGCAAATTCTTATTTGAAACTTTGTTCTGGATCTAGATTCTTTTCCAGGGGAAGAATCAATCAAGCCTTCTGAGAATTGTTTTTTCTTTGAAGATTTCCTCATTGTTCCATTCATGGAATGTCAAGCATTGAACAGTACAGCATAGTACAGGCCTTTCGGCATACGATGTGCAAACCTTTTAACCTACTCCAAGATCAAACTTTAACTCTTCTCTCACACATATCCTATTTTTCTTTCATCCATGTGCCTATCGAAGAACCTCTTCGATGTTCCTAATTGTCTCTACCAGTGCTCCCAGCAGTGTTCATTGTACTCACCATTCTTTGAATATAAAAAAAATGATATTTCTCCCCCATCCCCCATACTTCCCTCCAAACACCTTAAAAGTATATCTTCTCACATTAGCCATTGCCACCCTGGGGAAAAAAAAAGACTCTATCTATGCCTCCTTTTATCTTGTACACCTTTATCAGGTCACCTGTCATCCTCCTTTGCTCCAAAGAGATAAGCCCTAGCTCACTCAACCTTTCCTTATAAAACCTGTTCTCTAATCTATGCAGCATCCTGGTAACTCTCCTCTGCACCCTCTAAAGCTACCACATCCATCCTATGATGAAATGACCAGAACTGAACACCATACTCTAAGCATGGTCTATCCAGAGTTTTATAGAGCTGCAACATTACCTCGTGGCTTTTGAACTCAATCCCCTGACTAATGAAGACCATGCACTTCTTAACGACCCTATCAATTTGCATGGCAACTTTGAGGGATCTATAGATTTGGATCCCAAGATCTCTCTGTTCCTCCACACTACTGAGAATCCTGACATTAACTTTGTACTCCACAAACAAGTTTGACTATCCAAAGTGTATCACTTAACACATTATCCCATTATAACCTACGACAACCTCCTATACTATCCACAACAACATCAACCTCAGTGACATCTGCTGGCCTACCCTTCCACTTCCTCATCTAAGTCACTTATAAAAATCACAAAGAGCACAGGTCCAAGAACAGAACATCACTGGGCACGGATCTCCAAGCATGTGTTCCATTTGCTACCAGCCTCTGCCTTCAATGGACAAGCCAATTCTGAAACTACACAGCCAGGTTTTCTGTCCCATACCTCCTGACTTTCTAATTACCTACCATGGGGAACCTTGTTGAATGACTTATTTAAATCCATATACACCATATGCACTATTCTACCTTCAATCTGTTTTATCACTTCCTCAAAAATGTCAATCAGGCTTGTGAAGTACAGCTGTCCCTCACAAAGCCATGCTGACTATCCCTAATCAGACTACTACAAATGCTTGTTAAAACCTGTGTCTCAGAATACTCTTCAATTGTTTGCCAACACTGATGTAAGAAAATTCCGAGGATTATCCCTATTTCCTTTCTTAAACAAAAGGAGTCACATTTTACCATCCTCCAATCTTCTGGTATTATCCCATGGCCAGTGAGGACTTGAAGATTATTGTTAACAGTGCAGTAAGGTCTTGCCTTGTTTCCTGTAGTAACCAAACAGCCCTGGGAATTTATCTATCCTAATGTTTTCTGAAGTTCCAACACTCAGCTAAGCTTTTTTTTAATTAACCCTTTCTGTACAGAAGTCAGTCTTGTAATTCCCTGAACTAGCTCAAATGTAAGTGTGTCTCTTTAAAAATGAAAGCAAAATTAGATGAGGTGCTTCAGTTGAGTTCTTTGGCAGTTGCGTGGGATTGAGGACTACTTATACTCAGTGGCCACTTTATTAGGTACAGGAGTGGAACCCAGTGTGGTCGTCTGCTGTTGTAGCCCTTCTACTTAATGGTTTTATGTGTTGCACATTCAGAGATGCTCTTCTGCACACTACTGTTGTAACGCATGGTTATTTAAGTTGCTGTCACCTTCCTGTCAGCTTGAACCAATATGGCCAGTCTCCTCTGATTGGTCTCATTAACAAGGTGTTTTCACCCACAGAACTGCTTCTCACTGGATATTTTTTGTTTCTTACACCATTCTCTGTAAACTCTAGAGACTGGTATGCGAGAAAATCCTGGGAGATCAGCAGATTATGAGATACTGAAACTATCCCTTCTGGAACCAACACAGATCACTTAGGTCATATATCTTCCCCATTCTGATATTTGGTCTGAACAACAACTGAACCTCTTGCAAACAAGAGAAATTCTGCAGATGCTGGAAATCCAAGAAACACATACAAATTGCTGGAGGAACACATAAGCCAGGCAGCATCTATGGAAAAGAGTACAGTTGACTTTCGGCCGAGACCGAAACGTTGACTGTCCTCTATTCCATAGAAGCTGCATGGTCTGCTGAGTTCCTCAAGCATTTTGTGTGTGTTAATTGAACCTCTTGACGATGTTTGCATGCTATTACGCATTGAAGTTACAGCCACATAATTGGCTGATTAGATATTTGCATTAACAAGCTGGTGTACCTAATAAAGTGGCCAGTGAGTGTACTTCTCCATTTCAGTGGGTTCTGAGACAGCTGATGAAGTCAACCACAGATTCTTTCAGGAGGTGCTTGGTGGGACAGGTAGGTGGTAGCAAGCTGATGCAGTCCTTCTGCTGAATATGTTGAGTTTTTATGTGTTTAACGTTTTGACTATTGAAAATCATCCCAAATGCTCCTTTTGTATTTTGAATGGTTGCTTGACAGGACTTCTCTGGTTTCAGTGAATTTGGGGTTGGTGAGGGGTTTTGAGACCATCCTGAATTTTGTCCTCTCTCTCTGCCTGATAATCTTGTCTCGTACAGAGCTCAGAAGGGTAGTATTGCATTTAGTTCTGGTAGCTTAATTATAGGAAGATGTAGTTTTGGAGAGGATGCAGAGGAATTTTGGGGCTAGAGAGCACGCATGAAGATAGGTTGAGTGAGTTAGTGCTTTTCTCTTTGGAGGGAAGGAGGATGAGAGGTGATTTCATAAAGATGTACAAGATAATAAGAACAATAAACCAAGTGGACATCCCAGAGCAGAAATGGCTAACACAAGGGGGCATAATTGTAAGGTGATTGAAACAAAGTATAGGGGGAAGGTTTCACAGAGTGAAGCCTTGATGCAATGACAAGGGGGCTCTGCTGCATGGGCACCAATGCTCAGACACAGTTGCTGATGCCTGACTGCACACTCACTCACTTGGGTCCAGGAAGAGGTACCTCTGCCCATTCTCTCCCCTAGTGCAAAAGACTGGAGGTCCAGAGATGGCATGCCCTGGGGTTAGAGGCCTTTGCAGGTGAGTAGGAAAGGGGCTTGTTTTGAACACGAGGTTCTGCAAGTGCTGGAAATCCAGAGCAACATATACAAAATGCTGGAGGAACTCAGCAAGTTAGGAAGAATCTATGGAGAGGAATAAACAGTCAACACATCAGGGTGAAGCTCGCAGGTGCTTGTTTCGCTGGTGTTGTTTTCTTGCATTGTGGGCATGCTATGTCAGCGCTAGAATCCATGGCGACATTAGCAAACAGCTCCTAGGACATCCTTGGGTGTGCTAGTTATTAATGTAAATAACGCCTTTCACTGTATGTTTCAATATTCATATGATAAATAAATCTGAATCTGAAATCTAGATTCTCATTCTCTTCTTGCTCCCTCTCCCTGGCTACACTCAAGTTCCCTTCTCCCAAAATCTGCCCAATATAGGGCTTAACTCCTAATCCCACATACTCATCCACCTGGAAAATTAACTGCATCCAGTTGCCCAGCACTGGCTACATACCTAACCACTTCTCCAATCCCCATCTTTAATTATTGAATTGAATTGAATTTCAATTTATTGTCACTTAGAAACCACAAATGCAATGCAGTTAAAAAAATGAGACAATTATACCCATAACCATGTCTTCAATCCCTTATTGTTGGCAGTGGCACTTACTTTAACAGTTAGCTCATCCACAGAGAGGAGACTTCATATCTCATATTTTTGATATTTATTACTTATTCCTTTTTTCCTTTTTTTCTTTTTGTATTTATACAGTTTGTTGCCTTATGCACGTTGGTTATCTGTCTGTCTTATTATGTGTGGTCATCCATTCATTCAGAATTTCAGAATCAGGTTTGACATCACTGGTATATGTCATGAAATTTATTGTTTTACGGCAGCAGTACATTGCAATGTGTTGGTTGCCCATTGTCTCTGACGAAGACATAATCCATGCTGGAGGAGTTTCATAGTGAAAAAGTTGTTGCACTAGGGCATTTCCATTCTCTCAGCCTCAAAAATCTTGCTCCAACGGTACAAAAAAATCATGACTGGAGACATTAGAATACATAATAATAAAAATATTAATTACAATAAGAAGTATACATAAAAAAGAAAATTAAGTAAGTAGTGCAAACAGAGAAGAAAAAATACCGAACACGAGGAAATCTGCAGATGCTGGAAATTCAAGCAACACACACAAGGTGCTGGTGGAACGCAGCAGGCCGGGCAGCGTCTATAGGGAGAAGCGCTGTCAACGTTTTGGGCCGAGAGGCTGAGTAGCCTCCAACCTGATGGCATGAACATTGACTTCTCTAACTTCCATTAATGCCCCTCCTCCCCTTCTTACCCCCATCCCTGACATATTTAGTTGTTTGCCTGTTCTCCATCTCCCTCTGGTGCTCCCCTCCCTCTTTCTTTCTCCCGAGGCCTCCCATCCCAGGATCCTTTCCTTTCTCCAGCTCTGTATCCCTTTTGCCAATCACCTTTCCGGCTCTCAGCTTCACCCCACCCCCTCCGGTTTTCTCCTATCATTTTGCATTTTCCCCTCCCCCTGCTACTTTCAAATCTTTTACTGTCTTTCCTTTCAGTTAGTCCTGACGAAGGGTCTTGACCCGAAACGTTGACAGCGCTTCTCCCTATAGATGCTGCCTGGCCTGCTGTGTTCCACCAGAAAAAATACTTAGGTAATGTTCATTGTCCATTTAGAAATCTGATGGCGGAGGGGAGGATGCTGTTCCTAAATCACTGAGTTCTTCAGGCTCCTGTACCTCATCCTTGATGGTGGGAATGAGAAGAGGGCATGTTCTGGGTGATGGGGGTCCTTAATGATGGAAGCCGCCTTTTCGAGGCATCACCTTTTGAAGGGGACCTCGATGTTGGATTCTATTGTGTTTCTTTGTATTTACTGTAAATGCCTGCAAGAAAATGAATCTCAGGGTTGTGTATGGTGACTTGTTTGCACTTTGATAATAAATTTATTTTGAACTTTGGAATGCTATCCGTTGCTGAAAGAGTAGCAAAGTTTTTCCTTTACTTCAATTACTTCTCAGCAGTGAAAAATAATGATCCCTGAATTGCAGGAATCACCATTTTTATGTTTAGTGGTTCAGGATATTACACGCAGACTCAGTGGGATTAGGCTGCACTATTTTTGTTTGCTATGTCTCAGAAATGAGTTCTGTAACTCAGATGCACAATTACCGAATTTATCACAAACACAGGCACAGCAGGCCTTCAGCTTAATATAGCTGGAGAAATTGTATTGGGGCCATTGAACTTAAGGAAGCAGAGAAATTAACAGCATAGAATGAGGCTACTGGGCCTATTCAACCCTATCCACTTACCCTCTCTGGGTCTGCAGCACTGCAGGTTAAACCTCGTTAAGTATTCACGGAGGAATGTGATGAGAATTTTACCTCAGCCTTCCCTTTCAGGGAGTGAATTCCAGAAACCATTTGTTCTGGATGCAGCCTCCTTCTGGATTACCTCAGTTCTTTCTCTTCTAATTTATGACCGCTGCTGAGCGAAAAAGGCCGCTCATCATTTTACGCCGCTCGAGTACGTGTCTCTCTTTGGCCTCTATTTCAAAGAAAACAATCTCAGTATAAGCAATCAGCATATCCTCTTAACTCAAAATTTTCATCCTTGGCCACACCTTTATGAATTTCCCCAGTAACCTCAAGGGTTATCAATAAAGAGAAAAATAGAGGGTTATGTAGGAGGGAAGGGCTAGATTAATCTTGGAGTGGGTTAAAGGGTTGGTATAACATTGTTGCTTTGTACATCTTTTGTGGAAGCCTGTCCACAAAACTAAACGTGTATGAAGCCGTTGTCCTCAGAAGTCTCCTGGACGGATGTGAGACCTGGACCGTATACAGAAGACACCTCAAAATGCTAAATGAATTCTATATGTGTAGTCTGAGTTTGATCCTTGGCACCTGTTGGCAGGACCGAGACACAAACCTAGAGTTCCTCGACAGGGCAGGGGCTGCGAGTGCTGAGGCCGAGATTGTGAAAGCACAACTTTGGCAGACAGGCTCCCAAAAGGCACGCAGGGCACCTGAGTCCCCAAGCAGCTACTGCATGGTGAGCATTCGCTGGACAAGTGGAACAAAAGAAGGCTCCGTGAGAGGTTCAAACGCTGCATGAAAGCTAACATCACTGGGCGTGTACCAGAACGGCCGGAACGGAATGCGCAAGACCGGGGTGGCCAACAAGCCTGTGTCAGAACTGCTCACAACAACCTGGAGCAGAGCTGCCGAGCAGTACTAATCGCAGCTCCACAAGGAAGCAAAACAATAGCAGTGGCTCCACCTCCAGTTCCAACACAGTTTGCATGTCATTGTGGACGTCTATGGCACTGACAACTTGGACTTAGCAGCCATCCACAAACACACAACAGAACTGCACAAATCTAACTGCCATTGTTGGATATGATGGACAACATTGTGGGCTGAAAGACCTGTACTGTGCTGTAATCCTGATGAAGGGTCTCGGCCCGAAACGTCGACTGTACTTCTTCCTATAGATACTGCCTGGCCTGCTGCATTTCACCAGCATTTTGTGTGTGTTGCTTGAATTTCCAGCATCTGCAGATTTCCTCGCATCTGTGCTGTAATGTTCTAGGTTTCTTAAGTTCTAATGTCATGCTATGTTCTTCTATGTTCTAATCGGTGATGAGATGACTACTGCAGGACACAGTGCTCTAAGTGCAAGGTTTTTACAGCAAAACTCTATTAAAACTTAGTTTTATTTGTCACATGTAAATTGATACATTGAAACTTACAGTGAAATGCGTTGTTCACATCAACACAGTCCGAGGATGTGCAGGAGGCAAGTGTCTCCTTGCTTCCAGAACCAAGGTAGCATGCTCACAACTTTCTAACCCTTATGGTCCTGTGCGTCTTTGGATTGTGAGAGGAAACTGGAGCACCTGGAGGAAACCCATGTGGTCATGAGATGAATGCACAAACTCCTTACGGACAGCGACTGACATTGGTGCTGTAAAGTGTCGTGCATAGCTCTGCACCATCTTGTTACCCTCCAACACATCGGGGTGCTGGAGTGGTGTATGTTTTGGATTATTAGATGTTAATATTAATACTGCAACATATTTAGGATTCACTTCTTAAAAAATGTCTTTTATTGTAATGTAATAATTTTTGCAGTGAGTTTAGGAAATGAGTATTAAAGGGAACATGGTGAGCAGGACCTGGTGACAATGACTGGGACCCTAATCTACTGTATATGATGAGAAAACCAAGCACACTATATATAAGTTTGCTGATGATTTGAAGATGATTAACAGCAAGGATTGTGATGAAGACAAAAAAAGAAATGAAAGATTAGCTTTATTTGTTCCATGCACATTGAAACATATAGTGAAGTGTGTTGTTTGTGTCAGCGGCCAACACAGTCCAAGGACATGTTGGGGGGGGGCAGCCCGCAAATATCGCCAAGCTTCTGGAGCCAACATAGCATGCCCACAACTTGCTAACTGTGCTTACTTATTTACTGTGTGTCTTCAGAATGTGGGAGGGAACTGGAGCACAGGGGGAATGTACAAACTCTTTACAGAATTGAACCCCGGTCGCTGGCACTGTAAAACTTTACACTCTCTGTTGCGTTAACATGCTGCCCTGATCTAATACAGAGTCTGCAGAAGGAGATAAACCGGAGAAGGATTAGGGTAGGGAAGATGGAATAATAAAGAAATATGAGGCCATCCACATTGATGGGAGAACTCAAAATAAGGAGTATTTTGTAAAAAGCTAAGGTATTGGTGATCAGCAAGACCTGGAAGCCTTGTCAAACCATTGCCAGCAGAGCAAGCGATTGGGAAGGCAAGTGATATGTTGGTCTGAAAACGAAGGACAGGCAGCAACTGAGAAGAGACAAAACCAGGATTAACATTTCAAGTCAATTATGTTTGTATGTCTGTTGGATTTTGTTGCAAGGTAGTTTGACTATCAGAGTAAAGAGGACCTACTGTAATTCTACCGAGACTTGGGGAGACCATATCTGGAACATAGTGTACAGATGAGATCTCCAGACTGTGAGAAGATGGACTTGCAAGTGAGAAAATGCAACTAGATTTCAACAAAATGATTCCTGGGATTGGGGGGCGGGGGCAAAATTGGCTTATGAGCAATAGGGGCTATAATGCCATGAGTTTAGCAAAATGAGGATATCTCAGATACAGTACCTCATTTTTACAAAGTTTTCACCTTCTAGCTTGTGCTCATTCCCCCCCACCCCACTTTCTGCTTTTTCCCTCTTCCTCTCCAGTCCTGATGAAGGGCCTGCAATGTTTACTGTTTATTCCCCTCCATAGATGCTGCCTGACCTGCTGAGCTCCTGCAGCATCTTACGTGGGTTACTCTGGATTTCCAACATCTGCAGAATCTCTTGTGTCATAGCTGAACTGAAAACCTTGGTTGGCATTGCCTTTTGAAGGTTTCCTCGATGCTGGGGAGGCCGGTGCCCATGGTGGAGCTGGCTAAGTTTACAACTCTCTGCAGCTTTTTCCGATCCTGTGCAGTGGCCCCCTCCACGCCAGGCGGTAAAGCGTGCAGTCAGAATGCTCTCCAAGATACATCTATAGAAATTTGCAGGAATCTTTGGTGACAAGCCAAATCTCACCAAACTCCTAATGAAAAAGAGCTGCTAGTGTGCTGTCTTTATGATTGCATCATTATTTTGCACCCAAGATAACTCTTTGGAGATGTTGACACCCAAGAACCCAACACTACTCATTTTTTTCCCACTGCTGACCCCTTGAAAAGGACTGGTGTGCTTTCACCCAGTTTCACCCAGAGTCCATACTTTTGGTCCTACTGATGTTGAGTTCAAAGTTAAAGTTGTGACACCACTCAACCAGCTGATCTACCTCACTCCTGTACGCCTCCTCGCCACCATTGACCAATTTATAGATGGTGTTTGAACTGTGCCTAGTCACATTGTCATGAGTGTACTGTAGAGGGAGCAGGGCAGTGGACTAAGCATACATCCTTGAGGTGTGCCAGTGCTGATTATCAGTGAGGAGGAGGAAGCTTACCTCTGTTTCCACGTCTAATTCAAAGATTCAAAGTACATTGATCAGCAAAGTTTGTATAAATTAAACAACATTGAGATTTGCCTACTTACCGGCAGCCACAAAACAAGAAACTTTAAAAAAATAAACGGGAACACCCGGTGCGCAGTGAAAGAGGGAAAAAAAGACACAAATTAGGAAGACAATAGAAGCAAGCGACAGCAGTCCAAACCAAACTGAGTCCTTAGACTTGAATCTCTGGAGCAGCCAGAGTAGGCCCATAGCCTCAGTCTCAAGTTCATCATATAGTGGGACAAGGTGCAGCAAAGCTCTCAGACATGAAGCACATAGCAACGGGAGCCGACTCATAGCCCCAGCACTGTGGAGAGAGGAGCGCTCTGTGTTCTGAATCCACCACGTGTGCACATCTACACTGATCTGTTCCTTCATGTAAGATTTCCGAAATATTTGTATC
This sequence comes from Hypanus sabinus, assembly GCF_030144855.1. NCBI lineage: Eukaryota > Metazoa > Chordata > Chondrichthyes > Myliobatiformes > Dasyatidae > Hypanus > Hypanus sabinus. The sequence continues at coordinate 25,155,685 of NC_082723.1, read as the reverse complement.
TAATGGCGTAAAATTTAGTTAGAGTATATATCCAGGCATTAAAATAATCAGCACGTGTGATACAGTCAGCAGCATTCGGCAGAGTTACTAATTACAATTTTTTTGGCCTGGTTATTATATTTTCTCTAGAAACTGAACAACATATATTTTATAAAATGGTTCTAATCTACGATGGGGAAAGGTTACAGTGGTTTTCAGCTTTTCAGTGTCATATGAGAACAATGTTCCCATTGTTTGGAAGCACTCAGCCATTCCGCCAATTCACATTCTTAAACAGACTAATTTATAATCCCTAAATTACAAGGCCAAGTTCTAAACAGTAATTTAGGTTCTGATTACCCCTTCAGGTAAATTAGGTGATCAATCTGAAGTTACAGCTCTAGGAACTGAGGAGTGCTCAGGATGCACTCAGAACACAGAACACAGTCCAGTACAGCACCATAACAGGCCCTTCAACCCACAACCTTGTACTGACCCAATTAAATTAGTAATCAAATACCTAACTAAATGAATCCCTTCTGATTACTCAATGTCTGTATCTTTTCCATTTCCTGTGCATTCATGTCTCTTGAATGCCTCTATCGCGTTCGCCTCCACACTATCCCAAGCAGCACCTTCCAGGCACCTACTACTCTCTGTGTAAAAAAGCTTACTCTGTACATCTCCTTGGAACTTAACTTTCCTCTTAACTGAAATACATGACCTTGGGGGCAAGAGAAGATACTCCAGGGATTCCTCATCTTTTATATACCAGGGACCAATACCATTACGCAAGAGGGTCATGGACCTCAGGTTGGGAACCCCTGGTCTACTCAATCTATGCCTCTCATAATCTTAGAAACCTCCATCATTTCTCCCCTCAGCCTCTGCTGCTCCAGAGAAAACAACCGAGTATCTCTAGCCTCTCCTCATAAGACATGCCCTCTAACCCAGGCAGCATCCTGGTAAACCACTCCTTCAAAGCCTTAACCTCCTTCCTTTGTAATGCCCTGATTCATTGTTTTTACTGTTAATACTGTTAAGCATTTCATCTCCTGCAGCTCCGTAAGAGCTGTTCATTCTGTTTTCAGCCCGTTTGGGTTATTGTTGAAGATAAGGGATGACATGGAATGCGTACCGTCCAATTAGCGTGAGGTTTTTCTCGGTGAGGGCCGACAAGGTTGATCTTGGGTTTTTGTTCGACGGGAAATGAAGAGGGACGACAATGGGGAGAACCGGTCGTAGCGCACGATCCGGTGGGAGACTTGTTTGTTCGAGATGGATTGTGAGCGATGTTCGGAAGGTGGTGTGTGATTTCACGTTGACCAAAGACCAACGTGTGAGTGACAGAGAAGTTCAACATCAGCTCCAACTTGAGCACATCTGGCTGGTTAATTAGAATGGCCCCTTTTTTCTTTGTTATTCTTTACTAACCCTGCAGTTAAGATTCATAAACATAATTCCTGTAATCGTATGCAGTGTACTGTCTGTTATTTTGTGGCATTAATTTGTAACAGGGTAGTGAATGACACAGTGTCCGCACAAACCGAGATTTGGGGTGGGATATAGTGTGCTTCAGTCTCTAAAGTTTGGCAGGGCCAGAGGTTGTCTTCCCTAGACTTAACGCAGCCAAGGAAACCGAGTGTTTCACCTGTAATGGGGCGAAGATACTTCAGTGTGGTCTAACCGGAGTTTTACGTAGTGGCAACATGAATAGTACAATGACATGGATTGTTCTCTTTGGAAGGAAAGAAGCTCAGGGGAAACGTCAGATTCAGAATCAGAATGTTTTATTGTTTTTATTTTATGTTATTTTATTAGAAATACAGTGCGGAACAGCCCCTTCAGATGCACCGAGCTGTGCCGCTCAGCACCCACCAATTAATCCTAGACTAATCAGAGGAAAATCCACAATTAACCTTCTAACCAGTATGTCTTTGGGCTGTGGGAGGAAACTGGAGCACGTGGGGGAAACCCACCCATATACGGGAAGGCAGGTACAATCTCGCTTGCAGAGGATGTCAGCACTGAACCCTGGACTCTGACTCCCCAAGCTGTACTAGTGTTATGTTAAACGCTATGTTACGGGGGCACCTCAATATATGATACATTGTATGTCATGTATCACTGACACGTCAGGAAATTTAGTGTTTAATGGCAGCAGTTGACTACAAGACAGAACAACTTAAAATAAGTTACAATAAAAATAAAATTAATAAATAGCGCAAAGAGGAATAGTGAGGTAGAGTTCATGCGTTCATGGACTGTTCTGATGGTGGAAGGAATGAAGCTGTTCTTAAAACCATGAGTGTGTGTCCTCAGGTTCTGGCACTTCCTCTTTGATGGTAGTAGCGAGAAGAGGACATGTCCCGAATGGTCAGGAGCCTTAACGATGGATGCCACTTCTCCAGGCATGTCTTTTGAAGACGTCCTCAGTGGTGGGGGGTGGGGGGGGGTGATGTCCAGGATGAAGCTGGCTGAGTGAACACTTGAAGCAAGAATGCCAGCAGGAGTGGTTAGGATGTGCCCCAGAATGTTGAGGGAAGCTTGGGAAGAGACTGCAAGAAGTCTGGCCATGATCTGTCAGCGCTCTTTAAACTCAAGGATGGTGTCTGCAGACTGGAGAATGTCAAATGTTACACCCTTGTTCAAACCTGCATAAGCCCAGTCACAGGTGAATCATTCAACTTCAGTGATAGGAGAGATTTAAGGAAGACTGATCTGGGTGAGATTCATAGCCACCTGGGGAGAAATGGATTAATTAAGACAAGAGAGTAGTTGTTAAAACTAAATTGTGTTTTATCTATTTGAATATTGTTTTTGACGAGATAATGGATATGGTTGATATTAGCAATGCTGTCAGTATGAGCTTCCAGAAGACTCTTATAAAGTGCCACATAACCTCACCAGTAAGGTTGACACTGTGTTGTGAGCAATGTAGTGATTGAAGGCGGCTGTTGGACCCAGAGGTTCTTTGGAAATCAGGACTGAGGTGTCAAGCTTGGTGGTTACAGCTGTTTTATTGTTACAAGAACAAAGAATGAACAAAGAAAAGTGAAAGGAAATAAGCAGTCATACACAAGAGATAACAACATTCACTGATAACAGTTAACCTATAAAACAGCCAGATTCCTGACATGGCACCTGTTACAGAAAAACTGAAACTTCTAGAAAAATACAGAATCTGCCACAGTACCATTTCTAGAAAAATTACCCAACAGCTACACTTATATACAGGAGGTGATTATATAAGAATTACAAGCGAAGGAATGTCAAGGAGGCCTCCGTCAGTCAGGGTCAACATGGACGTTGCATCCTAACTTTCTAGATACACTAGCCTGGGCAGTACGATATGGAGAGCAAACTGCTGCCCATGTAGCAAGCTCCCCCTCTCCACGAATCTGATGAACCCAAAGGAACGGCAGAGGCCAATACGGTTTGGCATCAGCAGCATCGCAGGAGTTGCCAGTCAGCGTTGAATTCAACGATGGACTGCCTTAGGAACTCCAGCTCCAGAACTTTCCCCCAGGGTTTATTCCGGAAGCCTTCCCCATGGGTGGGTATAGCTGCAAGACAGCGAAAGTTTGTGATGAGAGTTTCCCTTCACCTAGATGAGCTGCTGCCGAACCCCATCTGTCCAAAGTGACTGGTTTTAAGGCGCTAGTAACTCACCTTTGCCCTTTCCCGTCCCTATAGAAACGGTCCCGCCAGGCCGAGTAGCTAAGCCACACGCGAAGGCCAGGAGCTGGACTTTGTTGTCAGAGGCTAATTGAGACGCACACCATGGGGAGCATTTAATAGGTATTGGGAGCTTGTCACCAATACCACCCCTGATATGGCAACCTTAAGGAACCATATGAAAATTAATTTACAAGAAAAATAACAATTCTACACCCTAATCCAACATGGTTGAATGACAGAGAACAGTAGGTGGTGATACAAGAGAAGGCAGATACTGGAGTAGAGGGTAAACTGTTGGTGGAACTTAACAGACCAAGTGGCACCAGTGGGCACAAAGGAACTGTGCGGGTTTCAGCTCAGTGGTTCCTTCTCACCCTGGAGGGTAACCGTATTCCCCAGTGATTGTTGGCATTTTAGTTTTTATTTGATTGATATTGATGACCCATTCTTGCAGATTCATGAGTGTTTGCTGGACTTCTTTATGGGTTCTTTTGGGCCTCTTTGTTTCATGGCTGCCTGTTAGGAGGTGAATCTCAAGGTTGTCTATAATATACACACTTCAATAATAAATGTACTTTGAACTTGGAAGTACATCAAAACATAGAGTGAAATGTATCATTTGCATTAAATCACGTGAGTGAGGATGCTGTTGGGCAGCCTGTGAGGGTTGCCATCGTTCCAGCGGTATCACAGCACATCCACAACCAACTAACCCTAACCGTACGTCTTTGGACTGTGGGAGGAAACTGAAGCACTTGGAGGAAACACATGTGGTCATGGGGAGAACGTACAAACTCCTTACAGACAGTGGTGGGATTTGAACCCTGGGCTTACAGCTGGCACTGTAAAGTATTACACTAACTGTTACACTACCCTGCCACTGCCAACTGCTACACAGCCGATAATGATTGCTGCCAAAGGCTTGGCAGATGAAGTCCAATGTAGAGAAAGCTGAGAAGTTTGATCTGTATATACAGTCGGCCATCCTTATCCGCGGATTCTGCATGCACGGATTCAACCAACTGCGCATCGGGAAAACCCGGAAGTTCTCTCTCCAGCACTCGTTGTTCGAGCATGTACAGACTATTTTTTTCTTGGAATTTTTCCCTAAACAATACAGTATAACAACTATTTAATAGTATTTACATTGTATTAGGTATTATAAGTAACCAAGAGATGATTTAAAAGTGCAAGCAGTCCCCGGGTTATGAACGAGTTCCGTTCCTGTGTCCGTTTTTAAGTCGGATTTGAAGTCGGAACAGATACATCCAGTATTATGTAGCCTCAGTTAGTAAAACGTTTGTCTTAGTATATAGTATATATTTTACCTTTCTATGCATGTAAAACACTTAAGAAACATATGTATTTCAATAATTAAACCACTGAGTTGCTCAGTAATGATTGTAGCTTTCATCGGGGCAGGGCCTTTCAAATGCTCCATTAAAATTGTTCCGATCGTTGACCGATGTAGCCTAACGCTTTTCCAACGACCGATGGTGTTTCACCTCTTTCCGATCGCTTTATTACTTACACTTTATTTTCAATTGTGATTATTTTTGTGAAGAGAAACCCTGCAGATTCAGAGCTGTGCCAGGTCCTAAAGTCCACCGCATTGATACGTTAAATAAGGTCCAGTGTTCCGCTTGGTCCTAAAGACCGCCGCATTGAGACAGGTTAAATAGGGACTAGAGCATCCGCGTTTTTTGGTATCTGCAGGGGGTCCCGGAACCAATTCCCTGCGGGTAAGGAGGGCCGACTGTATAAAGTGACGTGGGGAATGGGGGATTGGTGGTTGTTCCTGTTCTAGAGGGGAAAAGAACTAGAAGTGAGAACAACTTTTCTCTGCAGTGCAGTTGGGATTCAGAAAGCTCTCCCGATAGATATAGGGGAGACAGGTTCCACTGTGGATGTTGCCTTCCAGAGGGAGTTCGATAATCAGGTGGTGCAAAGATTTGCAGATCGGCATTTTGGTTTTCTTCTCCTTCTTTATAACTTTAAACTTATTGATCTCCAGTCGTGGAGTCCAACAGCATGGAAACAGGCCAGTCAGCCCGACTGAGCCATGTTGACCAAGATGCCCCACTAAGCTAGTCCCACGCCCACGTGTGGCCCATATCCTTCTAAACCAGGGGTCCCAACCATTTTGATGCCTTGGATCCTTACTTAACTGAGGTGTCCATGGACCTCAGGTTGGGAACCCCCATATAAAACCCTTCCTATCCATTTACGTGTCCAAGTACCTTTTAAGTGTTGACAGTGTTAAGTATTCAGCAAGGTAATGTAGAAGTTAATGTAACTAATATAGTGCCAGTGAGCCAGTGTCAATTCCCTCCACTGTAAGGAGCCTGTACATTCTCCCTGTGGGTTTCCTCCGGGTGATCTGTTTTCCTTCCACATCCCAAAGACGTACAAGTTAGGGTTCGTGAGTTATGGGCATGCTATGTTGGCGCCAGAGGCATGGTAGCACTTGCGGGTTGACCACAACACATCTTCGCTCTGTGGTGGCCATTGACACAAATGATGCATTTCACTGCAGTGGATTCCAGTTAATTGGGACACACCGGAGACTAGTACATTTTGGCCCAATTAGACTGCTTCCCCAATTAGCCGGAATTTCATGGAAATAGTTAAAAAGATATAAAAAAAAGACAAACTGCTGCTTAAATGAGTAACAAATTAGGTATTTAAATGAAATACAGAACAGACTGGAACATTATCAATACTATTACAGTATTATAAAAGTGTATTAGTTCAGAGGAATTCATCCAGGTTACACTGTTATGTTCTTTTGATTCAATGTAAATGAACAAAATCAGTGCAGAAGCCTTGTGCAGAGAATGGACTGCATTCATACAATGCTTTCGATTGCTGCATCCTCCAAATCTTCATTTTCATTGTAATATTCAAGATGATTGTTGATACCTTCAAACTCATTATAGTTCCTAATTTGTTGAAGCAGTGACATTGTTTCATTTTCAATTTCAGCCACTTCTGGAATCTGCAAGCCTGAATGCTTGAAACCACAGTGAGCAAAACAGTTCGGAATTATCTTACTGCTTATCTTTCACCAACTATCAGAGTGCTTTTTGAAGACAAACACGCACAACTGATGCTATTTAAAACCTGTTTGCTCTAAGCACGGCGTAGAGTCAAATGGCCACACAAGGGCACATAAATGCTACTAGTTAGAAACTGTTCAGCAACAGACTCCTGTCCCAATTAAGAGGCAGTGTCCCAAATAAACAAAGGGAATCCCAGCTGTTTTCTCAATTAGTTTTTGTTCTTTAAGCAAATAAATGGCTGCCTCGATTAACTGATGGCCCTTTTAACCAGAATCCACTGTATATGTTTCGATATACTGATCTTCAGTTCGTCAGTCTCAGGTTCCTGCACTGTGTTCACTCACACTGCAGTTATTAAACATATCAGCACAGGGCCTCAGTAAGTTCTGAAGTTTTTGAAAAAAACTTCTCCTCCCCTGTAACAGAATGCAGACTGATGCAATACATTATTTGATTTGTGTTTTATTTGCTGTTCTAGAAAGAATGCGGCACTTTGAATAACATCCGGGGTTTTCTTGCAATGAACTTTATCTTTTGCTAAAGTAGCAAGAGATTTTGTGTTCAAGCCACAGCCAGCCGCGAACCGAGATTACTCCTGGGGATGTCCATCTTTACTTCCAGTCGCATCTGACCCTTGATCCGGCAACACTTTAATTTAAGGATATTACTTTTGGTTAAGAGAGCGGAGATGGATATTTCCATTCACTGGTAGATTTAAAATGAGCTAGTCTTTATTGACAGTGTGACAATGATTACGTGGGCCCGAGATTTTTCAGTCACTGCATGATTAATGTACAGGCTTTCTGAAGTGAATTTTAATTTAATCCAAATTATATTGTAACAGCTAGCAACTAACTTTTTTTAAAAAACCAATCCAGGCATAAGGAGTGCTTTAATATATTGGTCGACAATGAAATGCTACAGTAATTGCTATTACTGAACTGAAAAGCTCCAAGACATTCTGACAGTGGAATGCAAGATTGAAAAGAAATCCAAAAGTATTGATGGGCGCTGTCAGGGCTAGACTTCCATTGCTTACACTATAAATCAAAGAAAATACTATTTCAAAATGTAAGCTCTTTGGAGTAAAGCACTATTGGCTGAGGCAGGGGCAGCATAATGAACACACAGGCGTCTCTCATCGTGATCACATCTCTGGTGGCCATAGGCAACAAGCTGTCAAAAGCTGATGAGGTTCATTGAGAGGCCATCAGCAACCTTTGGGCCCCACTCGTACGGCTGGGACCCAAAAGGCATCATTAACGTTCTTTAACTTTGCTCCTTTATAACATTAAGGATGTGGATCCCGCTGAATTACAAGTGCAATTTGGCCTTTTCTTAAATTGGATAGAAGTCACACAGTAATGTAGCAAATAATACAAATGCGCTCCTTCAGGCTTTTCTCAAAGAGGCTCTCCATAAGCAATAGGACTGAAATTATCCTCTCGCAGAACAGAAGAGGCATTTCTGCGCCTTCCTTCTACGTAATGTTAATATTATTTACCTTACTGACAACTTACAAATCATGCATTTTTGCAGGCCAGAGATATGGCGTGCCTATCGGTTGCTATTAATTACTGTTTGTGTTTAGATTGTGACAAATAGTTACAGTCTCACTTGACTGATAAATTTTACAGCGAATTAAATAACCAACAACTCGTTTATAGCTGTGCGAATCTATTAACATGGTCACCAATAGGTTGAAATATGCTTTATTGATGTGTAAGGTTGTTCCCCGAGGCAATAAATTCAACTTCTCCCACCCTCCTCCCACGCCAAGTGAGTGTTCCAGCATAATATATGGGGACATGGGTGTGGGTGTGAGGCAAAGTACTTTCATGATCTATACCGGTTCTTTGATTGCTTGTTGTACTGAAGGGGAAGATTAGTCACCCTTCAGCCTCTACATATGGCTGCTTCACTCCTTATAATATCCAAGACAAATTAATCTGTCTTCCTCAAGGTGTGAGATGGAGGCTCAGAAATGAAGCCAACAGCGAGTCACACAGCAACGGCCTCACAATGAGGCGCTGCTTTTCAACCTCTCCGACCCCCTCCCCCAGCCAATAATCTTCCTGAAAATGTGCCTCACAGGCCAGTTGGCCTCGCAAATTACCCAATGAGATGCTGTCTTTCAAACCCCCACTCCCAGCCACTAATGTTCTCAAAACATACCTCACAGAATGATTTGACCTCATAAATTACCAAAATGAGGCACTGCCTTTCAAACCCCCACTCCCAGCCATTAGCATTCCTCAATACATGCCTCACAGTGGATTCCTCCACAGTCAACTAACACTGGTTGACTGTGGTTGTCCATTAAGGTGGAGAAATGTATTATTGGCTTGCATTAAACCAATTAAGACGGTCAGAGCCACTTTATGCAGGCCTCATGAATCAGAACAAATTTCCAGTCATGGTCATAGAATCATACAGATGAAAGATTAGCTTTGTTTGTCACATGTGCTTCAAAACATCGAAGTTTACAGAGAAATGCATTGTTTAAGTCAAATCAGCTCAGTGAGGATTGTGCTGGGCAGCCTGCAAGTGTTGCCTCATTTACAGCACCAACATAGCATGTCCGTTACTTACTAACCCTAACCCTGACCCGTACATCTTTGGAATAGAGCAGCAAACCCACACAGTTAGTCCTGGGGAGAATGTACAAACTCCTTACAGGCTGTGATGGGAATCGAACGCTGATTGGTGATCACTGGCATTGTTAAGTGATTGCACTAGCCACTGCGCTACTAGCTGTACAACACAGAAAGAAGCCCTTCAGCCCATTCATTTCCATGCTGACCAAGATGCATATTCAGGATAATCTCATTTTCAGCATTCAGCCCATAGCGCTCTGAACTTGAGACTTTGCCCCATAGGAGAAAAGTATTTGTGGCCGATCGTTTTACTGCAATGTCCCAGAACGTGTAGGTGTAACGGTAGTGAATCTGTCTATTAGACCATAAGGCATAGGAGCAGAATTTGGCCCACCGAACCTGCTCCACCATTCCATCATGGCTGATTTATTTTCCCTCTTAACCCCATTCTCCTGTCTTCTCCCCATAACCTTTGCCATCCTTACCAATTGAGAACCTATCAACCTCTGCTTTAAATATAGCTAATGAGTTGGCCTCCACAGCCACCTGCTGAAATGAATTCCACAGATTCACCACCCTCTGGCTGAAAAAATTCTTCTTCATCTCTGTTCTAAAGGGACGTCCTTCTATTCTGAGAATGTGTCCTCTGGTCCTAGACTTCCCCCACTATGGGAAACATCCTCTCCATATCCATTCTAGTAAAGACATTCTTGCCATAGAGGGAGTACAGAGAAGGTTCACCAGATTGATTCCTGGGATGGCAGGACTTTCATATGAAGAAAGACTGGATTGACTAGGCTTATACTTACTGGAATTTAGAGGATTGAGGCGGGATCTTATTGAAACATATAAAATTCTAAAGGGATTGGACAGGCTAGATGCAGGAAGATTGTTTCCGATGTTGGGGAAGCCCAGAACGAAGGGTCACAATTTAAAGATAAAGGGGAAGTCTTTTCGGACCGAGATGAGGAAAAACTTCTTCACACAGAGAGTGGTGAATCTGTGGAATTCTCTACCACAGGAAACAGTTGAGGCCGGTTCATTGGCTATATTTAAGAGGAAGTTAGATATGGTCCTTGTGGCTAAAGGGATCGGGGGTATGGAGAGAAAGCAGGTACAGGGTTCTGAGTTGGATGATCAGCCACGATCATACTGAATGGCGGTGCAGGCTCGAAGGGCCGAATGGCCTATTCCCGCACTTATTTTCTATGTTTCTATGTTTCTATCCAGGTCTTTCAATATTTGATAGGTTTCAATGAGATCCCCCCTCATTCATCTAAACTCCAGCAAGTACAGGCCCAGAGCCATCAAGTGCTCCTCACACATTAATGGAATCATTCTCATGAACCTCATCTGGACCTTCTCCAGTGCCAGCACATGCTTTCTTAGGTAGGAAGCCCAAAACTGCTCGCAACACTCCAAATACAGCCTGACTACTGCCTTAGAAACCTTCAGCATAACGTCCTTGCTTTTATATTCTAGTCCTCTCAAATGCTAACATTGCATTTGCCTTCGACTCAATCTGCAAGTTAACCTTTAGGGAATCATCACTTTCTGTCCTATGAAACTGCCAGTAACTAACAGAAGTGGTTAAATAGAAAGTCCAGACATTTTGAGAGAGAGTGAACACCCTCTTCTGCAGGGAGGATATTCGTGCCCAACACAGATCGAAACCATAAACACAAGAGAGTCTGGAAATCCAGAACGACAAAGACAGAACTCAGCAGGCCAGGCAGCAGAAGCTGACTGTAAAGGATTCCGTGATTTCAGTCTGTTCAGGTGAGGAGGTGAGAAGGGGCGGGGGGGGGGGGTGCAGAATGAGGAATGGAAAAAGAGAGAAGGAGGAGAGGGTAGAATAGAGAAATCAACGATCACGCCATCAGGTTGGAGGCTACTCAGACGGAATATGAGGTGTTACTCCTCTTCCTCACTTCTCCACCCACCCACCTTCCCCTTCACCTGGTTTCACCTATCACCTGTCAGCTTCCCCTCCACTCCCCCCACCCCCCCCCCCCACCTTCTTACTCTGGCCTCTCCCCCCTTCTTTTCCAGTCCCGATGAAGGGTCTCGACCCGAAACATTGACTGTTTATTCCCCTGCATAGATGCTGCCTCACTTGGCTGAGTGTGTTGCTTAACAAAATCAGTGTGTTTCCAAGGCTTTCCATAACCAAGAGTGGAGTGAATGAAAGGATTGACCTTACACGGATCATTCTGCAAGCAGCTTTCAATGTGTTACAGCCTGTTACGCGGCTGTCGTTTAGGGCAGCAATGGATGTCCTCCATCTTCGGTGGTGTTTAGGGCTTCTTTCATCATGTCAGTAGCTTCCTCTAGGTTTTCACTGGTGTCAGTCATGCAAGTCCCAGGTGGAGACTCAGGAATACCGTCACACTCAGATAGAAGCACTCTTCATTGCTGTTTCCATAACAATTTTGTTTTACCAGTCAGGGTTGTTAGCCGTGAGCTGAACCCCCGAACCTGGGGCACCAATGGACCACTCTTAGTCTGGCCTCTTTCCTTTGACCTGTTTGGCATGAGTAACCCTACCAAGGGCCAAAGCATAAAGCCCCGACTCCAGCCAACAACACTCTCTGGGTCATTGAGGCACAGAAGCCTCCAAACCAAGACAAGGTTGTGATCTTCTTGGAGGGAAGTCAGCAATCCCAGGCCAGACTGTTCAAACATTGAACTAACCATCTCATCTTTGTCTTTAATCTCTTAAAGAGCAGAGCTGTGCTTCTTATCTAAGAAATATTATGCTGGCATTGGTGAAAGTCTAGAAGAACCATCCTGGAAGTGAAAAGGTTAACATGTGAGGTGTGTTTGAAGACACTGGGCCTGTACTCACTGGAGCTCAGATCAATGAGGGGGGATCTCCTTGAAACCTATCGAATACTAAAAGGCCCAGGTAGAGTAGAAATGGAGAGGATGTTTCCTATAGTGGGGGAGACTAGGACCAGAGGGCAGAGTGTCAGAATGCAAAGTGTCCCTTTACAACAGAGATGAGGAAGAATTTCTTTAGCCAGAGAGAGGTGAATCTGTGGAATTCATTGCCACAGACACCTTGGAGGCCAAGGTACTTTGAAAGTGGATTGTTACAGAAAACCTTTCCTATCGAATGCAATAAGCATATACAACAGTTCATCTCTGTGCGACAGGAGAACACATCATAGTACAATAGTGTCTGTTTTATTATTTTGTACATTATTATTGCATATTGGTACACTATTTTTATAGTATTACTATTTTTATACTGTTAGTATTCTGTATTTATTATTAGTTAAGCACACTGACAAGTGTGTTTTTAGATGTTGCTGCAGTAACAAAAGAATTACCCACTTGGGATCAATAAAGTATTATTATTATTAAATCTGCCAGAGCAGACTTGATGGGCTGAATGGCCTAAATCTGTTCCTATGTCTAACGGACTGTCTTTGATAGATCTGGGAACAATCACTTGTTAAAGGGGATGGGGTGGGGGAAGCGGTTCGCCCCGGGGTCTCTGATATCTTGCTTGCCTCCTCCCCACATTGCTTACCTCTTTCTCACCACCTTCTGGCTAAAGAAATTACCATTTTAGTCAGCAGCTCATTCCACACTTGCAAGCTCCCCCGCCCCCACCACCGAGTGAAGAAGTTCCCCCTCAGGTTCCCTTTAAATATTTCACCTTTCACCCTGAACCTATGACCTCTAGTTCTAGTCTCACCCAAAACACGGGGAGAAGACTGTGCGCCCACTCAGTGTGCCGTTGGCAAAGGGTTAAAACCCTCTGCTTCATTTGTCTCACATGTTGCTGTCACGCTTATAGAAAACAGCAATGTTTAAATTGTGCAATTTACTTAATTAGGACATAATTAGCCAGTACTGTTTATATGTTGCTTGTGATCACCTGCACCTTAAATCTTTCCCTGTTTTGTACTTGGGTTTAATTTGGATTTGTCCCTTGGGGAACAAGCTCCTTTTTATGGCCTGTGTTTTTACAGGTTTTTGGCAAAGGTGTTGTCTTGCTGCCCGTTGTTGCTCTGCTATTGAACATAAGCCTCTCTGCATCTTGCAGTTCCTCCATAAATAAAATAATTTCAGGGGACACTTGGGTCACGAGAGAAAAGAAGGTGAAAGAAGAGAAGAGAACCCTCTTCTGGTTGAAGGACTGAAACTTCAGCTGCTTACTCTTTTCCACAGATGCTGCCTGGCCTGCTGAGTTCCTCCAGCATTTGGTGTGTGTTGCCTGGATTTCCAGCATCCACAGATTTTCTAGTGTTTGTGAAAGAAGAGATTTTGGAGTATAGTGAGCAATTTTGAGCCTCTGATAAGAAAGGATACACAGGCAGGAGAGGTTCATGAGAATGATCCCAGGAATTAAAGGATTGACATATCTGGGCCTGTACTCGCAGGAGTTTAGAAAAGGAAGGGAAATGTTATTGAAACCTATGGAATATTATAAGGCCTAGATAGAGTGGACGTGGAAAGGGTATTTCCTACAGTGGGGGAATCTAGGACAAGGTGTCACAGCCTCAGTATAGAAGGATGTCCCTTTAGAACAGAGTTAAGGAGGAATTTCCTTAACCAGAGGGAGGTGAATCTATGGTGGTTAAGTCATTGAGTATACTTAAAGTGGAGATTTGAAAGAATTTCAGGATGTATATTGCATACATTTCTCGCTGACATTAAATGTACCTATTGAACCCATTGATAGGTTTTTTCATTAGCAAGGGAGAAGGCAGGGAATGGGGTCGAGAAGGAAAATAAATGGCAGAATAGACTTGATGGGCTGAATGGCCTAAATCTGTACTTGTATCTTGTGGTCTGATGGACTGAATGGTGTGAGTTATAGGAAGAGAGTGGACAGGCTGGGAGAGTTTCCTCTGCAGCATCAGGGGCTACGGTGTGACCTTCATTTTTAGGGGTGTCGATAAGGTGAATGGCCGCTTAGCGGAGTCTAAAATTGGACGCAGAAGTTCAAGGTGAGAGGGTAAGTATTTAGAGTGATCCAGAGGAAAACAGTTTCACAGAAAGGGTGGTAGTTACATGGTATGAGGACGTGGTAGGGGTGAGCACATTGAAAGTGATGAAAGGACATTTAGACAGATGGGTGGGAGAGGTTTAAAGGGATATGAGCCAGATACAACTGGTAGCCTCCATCCTGGAGACTGAGGGAGGAGCAGTGCCTCCAATCGCCTTTATACAGGGGTCAGTGGGAGGAGCCACAGGAGCAGTCAGCAAGCGGCGTGTCCAGACAGGCACACGTAGTTCACCACACCACTCTCCTCTCCATAGATGCTGCCTGGCCTGTTGAGTTCTCCAGCATCTTGTGTGTGCTGCTGCAATAGGGCTAGCTTGGTATTGGGCTGAAGAGCCTGTTTTCATGCAGAATAAATCTGTAACTCTGTTTTCTGGCATTTTTGGATGCTTCCAATGATATTGTGTTCCCCAGAAATTCATTCACATTTGGAACAACTAAACTCTCCAATCTGGGGCAGCTGGACAGTCTGGAATCTGCGTTCTTCGCCGCCAAAGGCATCGGATTACAGAAGCAGTACAGAACACTCAATCTCAACCACACAATCAAGCATTTAACACGAGAGGGTAATTTCAAGGGAGGCGTGAGGTGCCAGGCTCTTACACAGAGAGTAGTGGAATGTGCATGTTGTCTATGGAGCATCGTGTAAGTTTGAAATTCTCCTTGAGGGTCAAACCTCTGGATTGCGTACCCCCTTATTTACCCAGTTTCCATAGTAATGCCTCTGATATACAGCTGCTAAGATCAATTTCTGCTTTTGAAGCTTCTCCTGTCTCCCTGTGCATATGTTTCCAGTGTGTGGGTCTGTCCATTGTTAGGAGCTGCTCCTCGGTAATTTCTTCCAGTTCTGACCTGCACCATGAACTCCTCTGAGCTCCCCAATGCTGCTGACGTGCTGAATGTTTCCAGCATTTCCTCGAGACAAACAGAAAACACTGCACTCTTCGACCTGAAGTAACTCACTCCTTCTGTCTCTCTCTATCAGAACTGGCCACTTACGCCTGTCATCATATTGGCTCAGCTTTTGTGTGTTTGTATGCTCTGGCCTCCTGGGCATATCTCTCAATTTTAGACAGTTAAAGAAGCTTAATACAGTTTTAACTGCCCCCTTATCCATCATGTTGGCTCACCTGGGCCTTGCCCATTGCTGGAACGCAGAATGTAGAAGAGTACTTCACAGTAACAGGCGTTTTGTTCCAGGCTGGCTACACCGAACACTTACTTACTGCCCGTTATGCTGCTGGTGTTTAAACCAGTAGTGAAGCTCCTCCATCTCTAGTGGTGTTCAAAGCATCCTTTGTAATTTCAGTAGCTTCCTCTCGGTTTTCACTGCTGTCAGTCGTGCAAGTCCTGGCTGGAGACTCAGGAATACTGTCACACTCAGATGTAGAAGGATTCATCACTGCTGTTTCCATAACAATTTTGTTTTACCAGTCAGGGTTGTCAGCCCTGAGCTGAACTGCAACCCCCCCCCCCCCCAGCTCCCACCACCCAACTTGGAGACTGGTGGACCACTCTTAGTCTGGCCTCTGCCCTTTGACCTGTCTCAAGCCAGCATAGCTCTCCGGGTCACTGAGGCATGCAAGCCTCCAAGTCCAACAGCAAGGCTGTGGTGAACTACATTTATCTGTCTGTGCACGCCCCTCTGCTGACTGCTCCTGTGGCTCCTCCCACTGACCCCTATATAAAGGCAATTGGAGGCACTGCTCCTCCCTCAGTCTCCAGGATGTTGTGTGGTGGGCTCTTGTTGCTAATCGTGGTCTCTTGCAGCTAATAAAAACCTATCATTCGCCCCCCATCTCCGAGAGTTATTGATGGTGCATCAAAGGCTGACATCAAACATGGTGCCAAATTAAACTGAACCTCTGCAGCCTGAGCACAATACAGATCAGGTTACGATCTGAGATGATCTGAGAAACATCAAAGCATCAGCAAACAACATAGTCCAAAGATGCGCTGGGCCAACGTAGCGTTCCCACAACTAACTAATCCTTACTAACCCGTATGTCTTTAGAATGTGGGAGAACACAACTGTGGTCACAGGGAGAATGTGCAAACTCCTTAGAGACATCAGCAGGAATTGAACCCCTGATGTTAGAGTCGCTGCCGGTGCTGTGAAGTGTTATGCTAACTGAGCTGCTGCTGGTCCTTTATTCCCTGTAAGTTAATGTCTGTATCGTAAATGCCACTACTGCATCTTTCACCACCACCCCTCGTTTCAGGCACCTGCCTGAAAGCCAGGCAAATGTTAGCATTCATTTCAAAGGACTGGATGCTATAGGGAAAGACGTGGCGAATCTGTGGAACTCACTGCCACAGGCAGCTGTGGAAGCCAAGTCTTACTAAGGCAGAGGTTGATAGGTTCGGGGCACAAAGGGTTACGGGGAGAAGGCAGGAGATTGGGGCTCGGAGGGAATTGGATCAGCCATGATGAAATGGCGGAGCAGATTCGACGGGCCAAATGGCCTAATTCTACTCCGATATCTCATGGACGTGGTCCTCAGGATTTATAAAGCATTGAGCAGACCATATTTGGAGTATCGTGATGAGCTTTGGCCCCCTTATCTAAGAAAGGATGTGCTGACATTGGAGAGGGTCCAGAGCAGGTTCAGAAGAATGATCACAAAAATCAAAGAGTTAATGTATGAAGATCATTTGATGGCTCTGGGTCTGTCTTTACTGGAATTCAGAAGAATGAGAGGGGATCTCATTGAAACCAACCGAATGCTGAAAGGCCTTGATAAAGTGGATGTGGAGAGGGTAGGTAGTGCAGTCAACACTATGATGAGGCAGCTTATGAAGTCAAGTTCCATCTTAACGTTCAAGAGATCCATTTAATAGTCTGATAACACTGAGACTGAATCTGTCCGTGAGTTTGTTGGCACCTGTTTTCCAACTTTGTACCTTCGGTCTGATGGGAGGGGATGGAAGGGAGATTGCCTGGGTCTTTGATTATGTAGGAGGGGAGAGAAGGGAGAATGTTCTGGTGGATGGGTCTTTGATCATTACCACCATTGGGTCAAAATCCTGGAACTCCCTCTCCAGGAGCACCCACAGCTCCAGAACTGCAGGGGTTGAAGAAGGCAGCTCATCAGCACAGTTTAAGGAGGTTGGGCAATTAATTAATTAATTAATCAATCAATCAATTAATGTATTTGAATGTTGAAGTTGTATGAGACTTTGAAACCTAATTTGAAGTATTGTTGAATTGAATTGAATTGAATTGTCTTTACTATTTATATCCTTCATATACATGAGGAGTAAAAATCTTTACATTACGTTGCTGTCTAAAATATTATGTACAACAGGGCAGTCAATATAACGTAGAAATACAATTGTATCAGCATGAATTAATCAGTCTGATGGCCTGGTGGAAGAAGCTGTCCTAGAGCCTGTTGGTCCTGGCTTTTATACTGTAGTACCGTTTCCCGGATGGTAGCAGCTGGAACAGTTTGTGGTTGGGGTGACTCGGGTCCCCAATGATCCTTCGGGCCCTTTTCACACACCTGCCTTTGTAAACGTCCTGAAGAGTGGGAGGTTCAGATCTACAGATGCGTTGGGCTGTCCGCACCACTCTCTGCAGAGCCCTGCAATTGAGCGAGGTACAGTTCCCATACCAGGCAGAGATGCAACCAGTCAGGATGCTCTCAATTGAGCCCCATTCTGGTCTAGTCACCAATCTACAGGAAAGATATCACTAAGATTGAAAGAGTATGGAAAAATTAACAAGGGTTTGAGGACCTGAGTTATAAAGAAAGATTGAATAGGTTCAGATTTTGTTCCCTGGAGTGAAGAAGAAAGAGGGGAGATTTAATACAAAGTTATGAGGGGTATAAAGAGAGTAAATGGAAGAAGGCTTTTTCCAATGATGTTGGGTGATAATAGAATTAGAGGTCATAGTTAAGGGTGAAAGGTGAAAATGAGAGGATGGTGAGAATTTGGAATGAGCTGCTAGAGGAAATGGTGGATGTGATTTTGACTGTAACATTTAAGAGAAGATAAGTACATGGATGGGAGGGGTGAGGAAGGTTGTGATCTAGGAGCAGGTCAATGGGACTAGACAGAAGAATTATAGTCCAGCATGGACTAGATGGGCCGAAGGGCTCATTTCTGTGCTGTACTGCTTGATGACTCTATGACTAGAGACACAGCATGGTGACAGGTCTTTCCAGCCTAACGAGTCCACACCACCCAATCACATCCACGTGGCCAATTAACCTACTAACTTGCTTAATACTGTGGAGCCCACGTCCTTGGAGTGAACAATGAAGAGAACTGGTTGTGAGCCACTGCAGTTCTGGTGAAGGTACTGTCAAACTGTGGCTGTGAGTTGTGGATTATCTGGACTCGTGGACTCTCAATTAAGATGCATCTCAGCTGATGTTCAGTATGAGGGGGTGGTTGGATTTCCGGTTAACTTACCTGTTAGGTAAAGGGTTGTGTGTGTTCAATGTAAATTTATTATGTACTATACAAAAGTCTTAGGTATATTTGTATAACCAGAATGCATGCACAGGACTGTACATTGTCAATACGGAGCGGAGAGCGAGTCTGTAAATATGGTGGGAGCAAAGGATGTCGGGAATGGTGAGGGTGGAGCACCGCGGGAGGGGTGTGGGACAAGTGGTAGAGAAGGAGCGCCGGGGCAAGAGGTGGCATGGGTGCAGACACGCCCAACCCTGAGACACCAGGCAAGGCCATTTGTTTCCATACATTTGGTTTACTGATCAGTACAGAATGTCTCCCTAGAGCTTCCCTCTCCCTCACCTCTTTCCCAACCATCATTCCCCTCTCCCTGCCCCATTCCCATTCAGAGAGACCCCTATCAGAAACAGGTTTGTCATCACTCATATAGGTCATGAAACTTGTTGCTTTTTCTGCAGCAGTATAGTGCAATACATAAAATTATTACAGTACTGTGCAAAAGTCTTAGGCAGCCTAGCTATATATATATGTGCAAAAGACTTTTGCACAGTTCTGTATATATTCCCATACACAACCCTGAAATTCATTTTCTTGCAGGCATTCACAATGGAAACAAAAAAATACAATAGAACGAATGAAACTTACACACAAGCAAAGACTGACAAACAACCAATGTGCAAAAGTAAACAAACTGTGCAAATTATAATATCATAACAATAATTAATAAATAATACTGAGGACACAGATTGTAGAGGCCTTGAAAGTGACACGTACAACAAGCTGGAGGAACTCAGCAGGTCGGACAGCATCCGTGGAAACGAGCCATCAACTTTTCGGGCCGAGGTCCTTCATCAGGACTTGAAAGTGAGTCTGTAGGTTGAGGGATCAATTCAGTGTTGAGGTGAGTGAAGTTATCCACGCTGGTTGCTGTAGGGTAATAACTGTTTCTGAACCTGGTGGTGTGGGACCTAGGGCTCCTGTAGCTCCTTTCAGATGGCCACAGTGAGAAGAGAGCATGGTCGGGATGAAGGGTAGAACGCACATAAGGCACATGGTTAAATTGAAATCACTTATAACGGATTTACTGCCCAGTGGACAGTGTCTCTTTATGCAGCTTGGCAAGGATTATCTTGAGCAATTAATACAACAGTTACCAAGGTCAGTTTTAAATTCCTCACTGTGCAAGTGATTAAGGTGTCAACTACTCTAAGCCAAAGGCACTGTCGTTCTACCTAACTAAACTTCTATCTGCCTGTCTCTAATTGTGATGCTGGGACTTTGCCTTCGCATAATTCTTTTGTCTGGAATAGTCATCAAAAAGAATTATAGCAGCAGTTATGAATTAATGAGTTTAGTTCACGTTAATGATGTTGCGATTGGATTTCTGCATGGTGTAGAGTTGACATTTAGCTCCAGACGCCAGGAAAAAGAAGGTCATCAATCACATTTTTCCGTGTGGAATAGTGCAGTCTTTGGATGGAGACGGGACAGAGGAGGCTCTGAACTGACCACGTTGATGTGTAGGCTCTGCCAATGCCGTTCATTTTGTATGCTGGCCTTCAGATAATATTTTCTAAGTGATCGACGGTAACAGCCACTGTTGTGGAGGGGGTTGTCCATTGCTGTTATCTAATTAGGGTCATTAATACAAGCAATCTCCGACTAAAATTTAGAATGACAAGGATGCATCATTAAATATGGAAATCTTTCAATAAGGATCAACTTTATTACCACTCTGCCATCGGAATTGATGGCACTTAAATAATAATTGTACTATTTTTTTTAAAATTGCCACAATATTGATGGGCTTACCTGTCAATCGTTTGATGATATCACCGAAGGTGGGTTATTTAAAGCCGAAGTGATTCTGACATGCTGCATTTCAGGAAAGCTATTTTTATTAAATGATCTTTCAAAATATTAATTATGTCTGTTTGCTGTGGTGATTGGAAACCCAATTTAAAAGGAATACTGTCTTTAATAAAAGCATTGGGTAAGGCTATTTCCTTTTGAAAGCAGCTGAGTCTGCTGGAGACCAGAGGCCAGGGGTGGCCTGTACTGGGGTTGGAGGACCATGTTTGTACACGGCCGGGTGGGTGGGAGGGGGAAAGGGCTTGTTTAGCAGTTGCTGTTTTGTTTGCTTTCTGCCAAGTGTTGTGGGCACGCTATGTTGGCACCAGAATGTGTGGTGAAATGTCTGGGCTGCCCCGGTATATCCTTGGGGGTGTTGGTTCTTAAGACAAGCAATGGATTTCGCTGTATGTCTTGATGTAAAGGTGATAAACAAATGGAATATCCTGAATCTGAACAATGCACACGGCACTGTGGAAGCTACATACATTTCATTGTTTTCCAATAATCCTTCCAGGAGGACGTAGGATCTTGGCCTTCAATGGGGCGATCTGAACATAAAGCATTGCGGTTGGATTTCTCAGAGGGTGAGGGTTGTGGGCTGCCGTTGTTGAGTCCGGGGGTCAGTACTGAAGATCAAAGCGCAGATGTCCATCAGAGGTCTGGAGGTTGGGGCTCAAAGACCAAAACCCTGGGTCGGCGAGTCTGTGAGTCATTGGAAGCTGGAGGGCCGGAAGTGACCTGTCCTAGGGTTGGATGATTGACTGTGTGGGTGGGTGAGAGGGACAAAAGGGGCTTGCTTCATTGTTGTTGTTTTGCAAGTGGTTTTTATTTTATTTATTTAAACCATGGGTTCCCAACCCGGAGTTAATGTAGGGATCCATGGCATAATAAAAGTTGGGAACCCCGGATTTAGACGAACAGCGTGGAATAGGCCCTGCTGACCCTTTGAGTCACACTGCCCAGTAACCCCTGATGGTCTCAGTTTAACCCTGATATGATCATGGGATAATGGAAAATCCCAATCAACCTACAGGGTACGCATTTGGACTGTGGGAGGAAACTGGAGGACCCAGAGAAAGCCCACTCCCTCCATGGGGAGGACATACAGACTCTTTACAGATAATGCTGGGACTGAACTCCGAACTCGGATGCCCTGAGCTGTAATAGGGTCACGCTAACCGTTATGCTACGCTGAACGTTGTGGGCTTGCTACGTTGGTGCTCGAATGTGTAGCAATGCTTGCGGGCTGCCCCCAGTGCACCTTTAGGTTGTGTCGGTTGATAACGCAAACAACGCATTTCACTGTGTTTCAATGTTCAGCTTCAACGAACGTGAACCCGAAATTGCATGTGGGGTGGGATTCCATTGCTTTCCAATAAACTTTCCAGAAAGATGGCAGCCAAGCGAGACATTTAGAAAATAAAAGCTGCTGAGGTTTTATAAGGCATCG
This sequence comes from Hypanus sabinus, assembly GCF_030144855.1. Classification (NCBI taxonomy): domain Eukaryota; kingdom Metazoa; phylum Chordata; class Chondrichthyes; order Myliobatiformes; family Dasyatidae; genus Hypanus; species Hypanus sabinus. The sequence continues at coordinate 25,133,617 of NC_082723.1, read as the reverse complement.
GTCAGACAGCGAGCAGCTTTGGGCCATCTCATCGAAGAAAGAATGTACTGGTATCAGAGAGGGTCCAGAGGAGGTTCACGAGAATGATCCTGGGAAGAAAGGGTTAACGTATGAGGAGTGTTTGAGTGAATGAAAGGGTTAACACATGAGGCTCCAGACCTGTTACTCACTGCAGTTTAGAAGAATGAGGGGGGAAGGAACTGCATTGAAACCATTCGAGGATCGAAAGGCCTAGACAGAGTGGATGTGGAGAGGATGTTTCCTATTGTGCGGGAATCTTGGATAAGAGGGCACAGCCTCAGAATAGAAGAATGTTCCTTTAGAACAGAGATAAAGAGGAATTTCTTTAGCCGGTGGGCAGTGAATCTGTTGAATTCATAGCCACAGACAGCTGTGGAAGCCAAGTCATTGGGTATACTTAAAGGGGAAGTTGATAGATTCTTGATTAATAAGGGCGTCAAAGGTAATAGGGAGGAGGCAGAAGAATGGGGTTGAGAGGGATAATATATCAGAGGTGATGGAATTGCAGAATAGACTCAATGGGCTGAATGGTCTAATTCTGCTCCTCTGTTTTATGGTCTTAATTTTTAATGGCATGATCTGAAATTCAAGGATTGAGGGTGGATCTGGCGGCATTTGTCAGAGGTTTGCAGGTGAAGTTGAACCGTTCATTGGTCAATTTGTAAAGCTGGCAGGGGAAAGCTGTAGAACTTCCAGCCATAGCAAAGCCGAGTCCGAATTCAGTGAATAGTTCCCATCAAGAGGGCCATTAGTGGAGTGAATGGCAGAGGTGCTGCTCTCCTGTGTTATCCAAACTCCGTAACCTGTGATACCAGGAAAATCAGAGTAAATGACTGGGTGGATGAGATCTACGGTGAGATCCAATGGCCAGGAAGGTGGTTCTGCAATGCTCCGTAGAGGGCGAAGGGCGTGACAAGGCATAGAGGACATCGTGGTCATCCACTGCAACCAAAGAAGACCTTGGTTGTGACAACTGTTTGTACCACTGGACCCGGACTGCTGAGGTGGAGAGAGTGGAACTGCCCAGTGCAACGGTCTCCCGCACAGGTCTGCTGTCATTGTCGGACTCGATGGAGAACGACCAGTCCAGTCAGAGTTATGGATGCGTGGCACATTCTGGGTTGAGTTGTACTCACTGTCAGTGTTCCAGCAGGAAACAATTTCTTTCTTTCAATCTATCATTGCTGGTTGGTGAAGATACTCAGAATACGTCTGCCTGTTGGATTTCTCCGAGCTGATGAGAGTAAAGGCTGGCTGCGTTCACTGTGTGCTGAATGCTCCAGGCGTGAACAAGTGTTCCATCACCTTGTGGGCAGAATCCACAGGAAGAGCTCAGTCTCTCCTTCACGGAGGCCAGGGCTGATCCAGTTCAAATGTGTTGTCATCTGACTGTACATACAGTACTGTGCAAAGATTTTAGCCATGTCTGTGTAGCGAGGGTACCCAAGACTTTTGCACAATATGGTATTTATCAACATGGAGTCAACAAGTTTATAAATCTGCTGGAAGCAAAGGATGTTGGAAATGGTGAGGGTGTAGTGTAGCAGGAGGGGTGTGGGCAGAGAAGGGGTGCAGGCAGAGAAGGGGTGCCTGGGGAGGGGGATGCCTCAGGTGCACACCCAGCCCTGGGATACCAGGCAGAGTCATTTGATTCCAAACAATTGGTTTATTGATCATTACAGAACATCTCTCAGATGCTTCCCCTCTCACTTCCTCTTTTCCCAACCATGATTCCCCTCTCCCTGACCCCTTCCCACTCTCAGTCCACAATAGAGACCCATATCAGAATCGGGTTTATCATCACTGATATATGTCATGAAATTTGTTTTATTTTGCGGCAGCAGTACAGTACAATACATAAAGTTACTACAGTGTTGTGAAACAGTCTTAGGCACCCTAGTGATATGTGTATACTGTATATGCCTAAGACTTTAGCACAATACTGTATTAACAACCAAACAATGTTCATGACCACGTTGTACCACAAATCTCACAGCACATAAAACAAAATAGTGCCGTAAGTAACTTAATTAAGTATAATTTAAAATGCATATCGTGCACAGCACAGGTAAACAGCTCACAGTCCTCGTGACGAGACCTATTAGTCACTTAACTTCACCTGACATCTCCTCCTCCTGGATCCACCTATCACCTGCTAGCTCTCACTCCACCCCTTACCCACCTTTTCATACCAGCTATCTCCCTCCTTTCTTTCCAGTCCTGATGAAGGATCTCGCCCCAAGATGTCAACTGTCCATCTGTCTCAATAGATACTGACCGACCCGCTCAGTTCATCTTGCACCATGTGTATCGTTCCAGGAATCTGGCACCTGCAGTCCCTTGTGTCACTAATCTTTTCACACCCTTGGTTAATCTAGTTGGTTAATACCACCATCATCATTATGTGCCATATCATATAACATCATCATTAGATGCCATGTTGTACGACATGGGTGATCATGGTCTTTCTATGACCGTGATTGTTCTTGGCAAATTTTTCGACAGAAATGGTTTGCCATTGCCTTCTTCTGGGCAGTGTCTTTACAAGACGGGTGACCCCAGCCATTATCAATACTCCTCAGAGATTGTCTGCCTGGTGTCAGTAATTTTAAACCAAGCTTCCAATAATGTGACCACTGTTGCCATGGGAAATGTGTGGTTGTTAAAAAGACTGAATGGCATCTCATATCAGGAGTACTCACCACCCAAAAGGGGAGATTGTTGGATTCCTGTGGTTTATGCTGAAGTACAGGGATGAAGGGGCAATCACCCATCCTAACCCTGAAGGACTTAAATCTTTTAGGCAACTGGGTTAATGTATTTTAGAGTGAAATACAGTCAATGGCCACTTTATTACCTACTCCTGCTCGTAAATGCAAATAATTAATCAGCCAATCATGTGGCAGCAACTCCACCCATAAAAGCATGCAGACATGGTTGAGAGGTTCAGCTGTTGTTCAGACCAAATGTCAGAATGGGGAAGAAATGTGATCTAAGTAACTTTAACTGTGGTATGATCTCTGGAGCCAAACGGGGAGTTTTGAGTATCTCAGAAACTGCTGATCTCCTGGGATTTTCATGCACAACAATCTTCAGAGTTTACAGAAAATGGTGTGAAAACCATAAGAAAAACAGCCAGTGAGCAGCAGTTCTGTGGATGAAAATGCTTTGTTAATGAGAGAGATCAGAGGGGAATGGCCAGACTGGTTCAAGATGACAGGAAGGTGACAGTACCTCAAATAACCACACTTGACAACAGTGGTGTGCAGAAGAGCATCTCCAAATGCACAACATGTTGAATCTTGAAGTGGATGGTCTACAGCAGCAGAAGACCACGAACGTACACTCTTTGGCCGCTTTATTAGGTTTAGGAGGTAACTAATAAAGTGGCCCCTGAATGTATATCCAATTTTAGACCATATGACCTAGAAGCCCACTGAGAGTGCAGCACATTTCAAGCATGGTTGATTTATTTTCCATTTTAACCCCATTGTCCCTGTAATCTTTGATGCCCTTAGTAATCAAGAACCTATCAACCTCTGCTTTAAATATACCCAATGACCTGGCTACCATGGCCTCTGTCATTAGTTATATTATCGGGTGGTGGAGAATTTTGGAGATACCACTCTACCAAAGGAGGCGTAATGCACTCCTTCCCTCCACTAGATTGCAGGTCACCCTTGGGCAAGGATCTTAGCCCCCCAGGAAGCCATGTGAGCAGCTGGTGCATATCCACTTGATCTATGCCTCTTATAATCTTGTGCCCCTCTTATTATGCCACCTCTCTTCCTCCCCTGCTCCAAAGAGAAAAGACCCAGCTCGCTCAACCTTTCAATCTGCAATGAAGAGGTTAAACAGATACTATACAAGATGCTAAATGAGGCCATTTAGCTAACGAGTCCCTGTCAGCCTGTGCTGATACTGGTATTGGTTTATTATTGTCCCAGGTACCAAGATGCAGTGAAAAGCTTTGGTCTGCGTGCCACCCAGACAGATCATTCCACACACGAGTACATCTCAGTAGCACGAAAGGAAAACCTTCACAGAGTGTAGATTATGCTGTTAGAGAGTGCAGGGCAGGCAGACAAATACAGTGCAAAGGGCCACCATGAGGCAGATTGAGAGATCATGAGTTCATTGTTTTCAAATAGGTGCTGCCTTCAGGAGTCTGATAACAGCGGGATATAGAAGCCATTGTTGAGCATAGTGTTACATGTTCTCAAACTTCTGTAGGGTTCCCACTCAAGCCTCTTGTTCATATTTTCTTTGATCTGATCAGGATCGCCTTTAGTTCCCCCTCTCTCTTGCAGGGTGGTCTGGCCTCGCCTTGAATGCACCGATACTATTTGCCACAATCCCCCCCCCCCACCCCCACCCCGTGGCAGTGAATGCTGAACTCGCCATTAGTCAGTGACTGTACATATCAGTGATGACACTGTTATCTGATCTTAACTGTCAGGCTCTTGAACCAAAGTGGATAACTTCACTCAATTTCAGTTCATCAGTGAAATGTTTCTGTAACCTATGGACTCTCTTTCAGGGTGATAGACTCTCTTGGATAGGCTGGGTGAGTAGGCAGATACTTGGCAGATGACGTTTAATGTGAGTAAGTGTGAGTATCCACTTTGGGAGTAAGAACAGGAAGGCAGATTATTATCTGAATGGTGTAGAGTTAGGTAAGGGAGAAATACAAAGAGATCTAGGAGTCCTTGTTCATCAGTCACTGAAGGTGAATAAGCAAGTGCAGCAGGCAGTGAAGAAGGCTAATGGAATGTTGGCCTTTATTACAAAGGGAATTGAGTACAAGAGCAAGGAAATCCTTTTGCATTTGTACAGGGCCCTGGTGAGACCACACCTGGAATATTGTGTACAGTTTTGGTTTCCAGGGTTAAGGAAGGACATCCTGGCTGTAGAGGAAGTGCAGCGTAGATTCACGAGGTTAATTCCTGGGATGTCTGGACTGTCTTACGCAGAGAGGTTAGAGAGACTGGGCTTGTACACCCTGGAATTAAGGAGATTGAGAGGGGATCTGATTGCAACATATAAGATTATTGAGGGATTGGACAAGATAGAGGCAGGAAATATGTTCCAGATGGTGGGAGAGTCCAGTACCAGAGGGCATGGTTTAAGAATAAGGGGCAGGTCATTTAGGACAGAGTTAAGGAAAAACTTCTTCTCCCAGAGAGTTGTGGGGTCTGGAATGCACTGCCTCGGAAGGTAGTGAAGACAAATTCTCTGGATGCTTTCAAGAAGGAGCAAGATAGGTATCTTATGGATAGGGGAATCAAGGGATATGGGGACAAGGCAGGAACCAGGTATTGATAGTAGATGATCAGCCATGATCTCAGAATGGTGGTGCAGGCTCGAAGGGCTGAATGGTCTACTTCTGCACCTATTGTCTATTGACACTTATTGTTATTGGTATTTATTGCTAATCTATTTATTATTATTATTATTTCTTTCTGTTTGTATTTGCAGATGGTGCCGTTTGCACCATGGCTGAATGTTCAAGTTGCTGTGGTTCTGTTACGGTTATTATTCTATTATAGACATATCAAGTAATGCTGCAGCAAAATTAATCTCAGGGTTGTATATGGTGACATATATGTATGTTGATAATAAATTTACTTTTCAACTTTTAATCTCCCATAACTTAGCCCCCCAAATCCAGGCAACATCTTCATAAATCTTGACTCTCTGCAGCTTCATGCAATGCTGAAGGAATTCGGCAGTTCAGGCAGCACCTAAGGAAAGGAATAAAGGATAAATGTTTCAGGCCAAGACTCTTCATCAGGACTGGAAAGGAAGGGGTAATAAGCAAGAATGGATTTATTCCTCTCCATACGTGCTGCCTGACCTGCTGAGTTCCTCCAGCATTTTGTGTGTGTTGCTCTGGGTTTCCAGCATCTGCAGAATCCCTTGTGTTATTGATTCCAGTTTATTAGCAGGGTGACCAAAACCTGAGCATAATATTCCAAATGTGGTCTCACCAACATCTTGTACAACTGCAGCACAACATTCCAACTTCTGCGCTCAATGCCTTGCCAGCATTAGCATGCCAATGTGTGTCAACCTCTCTTCTTGTGACACCCTGTTCAGGGATCCGTAGCTAAAAAGCGCTGGAGGAAAACATCCATTTCAGTGAATCGATGAACAGACAGGATGCAGAAATTGAAATAACATTAGTAATATAGAAAGTGATGGGTAACTGGTCAACAGATACCTACATGCACGAAGTAAGTTTGCTGAGCAGAATTATCCCAATATTTTGTGCAGAAGGTAATTCCAGCGGCTCTTCCGGAATGAGCTGCCAGAGGGAGTGGTTGAGGCAAAACACTTGGAAGTGTACATGAGTAACACACACAAAGTGCTGAAGGAACTTAGCAGGTCAGGCAGCATCTGTGGAGAGGAATGAAGAGTGTATGTTTCATGCCAAGACCCTTCATCAGAACGGATCCATGGATAGGAAAGGTTTAAAGGGAAGTGGGCCAAATGCAGGCAAATATGACTAGCTTAATGGGGAAAGGACACACACAAAATGCTGGTGGAAATCAGCAGGTCAGGCAACATCTAAGTGAAGGAATAAAAAGTCGACTTTATGTGCTGAGACCCTTCATTAGGACGGGAAAGGAAAGGGGTACAACAGTTGCATTTCAGAGACCCTTTATCAAGACTGGAAATAAGTGATTCTTTCCCCCCCCCCCACCCCAACCTCCTTTCCAGTGCTGATGAAGGGTCTCGACTGTTTATTCATTCCCATCGAAGCTGCCTGACCCGCTGAGTTCCTCCAGCATTTTGTGTGTGTTGCTCTGGATTTCCAGCATCTGCAGAATCCCTTGTGTTTAACTTAGATGGGAATTTTGGTCAGCATGGGCCAGCTGGGCCGAATGGCTTGTTTCCACGTTGCACGAATCTACGACTCTATAGATATGCATTTAAAAGGTTAGGTTTTTGTGCTATAAAGTGGAACTGTGTAAGATAAGGATTTGCTTAGATCCTGAAACTGTCTGGATTAGACAATGGCATTAAATGGATTTCATTAGGGAAGCAAATCAGTCAAACGAGCACAATGCAATACAGGAAGGCAAGTCACCTGGCAAGGATAGACTCTGTGTTTCCCCTAGATAGGAGAGATGCCAAATGTGCATCTTTCTTTCGGTTCTCTATCTCCTGACAGAGGGATGAGAGGGGTGCACTATTGTGTAGTCTGTTGGTGTGGATAAAGAGCACACTACTTCCTATAATGAGATCAGGCCCTATGTCACCCACCCCCACCCTCCAGGCCATCGTGGCTACTGGTTTAACAGCTGCTCCTCCTATAAATAGAACGGAGCTGACGCTGGACAAATCTGCCCCATTCTTCCTCGGCTTTAATAAAGAAAATGGATCTGGTGCCAAATGGTTTACAGTTATAAATATATTTGGATCTGGATCTGCCTGATAAAGTGCGATCCAAAGTCATTGTTTTCGAAAATTCCCACAGATAAGGCCCATTCATTATGATCAAAGGCTTCCTCAATGTCTAAGGGAATCTGCTACAGGAGGGAATTGGAACAAGTATGTCTACAGAGTAAAGGAATAAATCTTCCGACGTCACTGGGGGATGTTGGTCCTGCACACATCAATTCACGTCTCTCAACTTCGGAAGAGGGGCTGAGTTCTTGCAGCGTTCCGCCATCAATACTGAGAGGGCTGGCAATTGTCTTGAATCTGAAGTCCCCTTTATTAAATGTGCCCTGAGATTTTTCAAATGCTCACAGCCCTGTAAGTTTTGATGATATCTCCTGCGGTATAGAGAGAACATAGAACGCAGAATACTACAGCACAGTACGGGCCTTCCAATGTTGTGCCAGCCTTTTAACCAACTCTAAGACCATTCTCACCCTTCCCTCCTACATAGCCCTCCACTTTTCTGTCATCACTGTGCCTTTCTAAGAGTTTCTTAAATGTCCCTAATGTATCTGCCTCTACTACCACCCCTGGCAGCTCACTTAGTACTCGTGTAAAATACTTACCTCTGACATCCCTGTCCTCATATACTTTTCTCCAATTATCTTAAAGTAACATTCAGTGGCCACTTTATTAGACACATCTGTACACCTGTTCATTAATGCAAGTATCTCATCAGCCAATCATGTGACAGCAACTCAAAGCATAAAAGCATGCAGACACGGTCAAGAGGTTCAGCTGTTGTTCAGATTGGAGAAGAAATGCGATCTAAGTGATTACGACCGGTGGCGTGCAGAAGCATATCTCTGAATGCACAACATGTCAAACCTTGAAGTGGACGGGCTACAGCAGCAGAAGTCCACAAACACACACTCAGAGGCCATTTTATTAGGTACAGGAGGTAGCTAATGCAGTGGCCACTGTGTGTACAGTATACCCCCTGGTATTAGCCATTAGCCACCTGTACCTTGGGAAACTGTCCTGGGCTGTCCACTCAACCTCTTGCTCTAGAAGAAGAATACAGTACTATAATGTTGCTGGTGCATTAACGTTCAGAGATAATTTATTATCTAAGTACATATATATCCATATATAACCCTGAGATTCAACTTCTTGTGGGTATTCAAAGTAAATACAAAGCAACACCATACCCAAGAAGACAAACAACCAGTGTGCTAAAGACAGCACACTGTGCAAATACAGAAAGATGATAATAATAGCAATATTAATAATAATAAATAGGCAATAAATATTGAGAATGTGAGATGAAGAGCCCTTGAAAGTGAGTCCATAGGTTGTGGGAACAGTTTGGTGATGGGGGCAAGTGAAGATTCAAAAGCCTGATGGCTGAGAGGTAGTAACTGTCTCTTTACCTGGTGGTGTGTGTCCTGAGGCTTCTGTAGCTCTTTCCTTGTGGCAGCAACAAGAAGAGCAATCATATCTTGTTCTGCTTCTCCTTAGACATGTCTTTGTGTTGCGAATAATTTCCTTGCATCATTTCTGTAAGTTGTGAGGTGACTGCTGAATCCAATGTAGGAACTGCAGACACCTCCTCAGACGGGGCAGGAGGGAGAGTTCTCCCTTTACTTTTGTCTCACTTCTGCCAGCTACCTTGTGGACTGGAGGTTCTCAGTACCAGCCTAAACGTTTTCTGTTCCACTTTGAGTGATTAACTGTGCAAGTCCTCTCCAAGTTTCAGAAAGTTATGTTCCAGCTTTATAAAACTCTAGTTAGGCTACATCTGGAGTATTGCATAAGTTCTGGTTGTCCCACATCCCATGGATATTCCAAGTTCAAAGTAAATGTTATTATCAGAGTACATATATGTCACCACAACAACCCTGAGAATCCTTTTCTTGTGGACATACTCAACAAGAAAGAGAAACTATAACCGAATCAATGAACAACTGCCAATCTGGAGATGTCAACCAGATTGACAATAAACTGTGCAAATGCAAAAAGAAGAAATAATAATAATAAATAAATAAACAATATTTGCTTCATTGCTGGTCAAGATGGTGGTTGCATACAACCCTTCCCTGGTTGATAACTGGATAGACCATGAAACCATATATTTCACTTCTTTTATGTCTTTTACTTTTGTTCATCTTGAATGTGATTCTGGAACTGCTGGAGCCTGTGGTCTGCAGTTTGGAGATTGTTTGGGTGCTTCAGTTCTCTGCAGTCTCTGAGAGGATTCAGAGGCAGCGTATGCAAACCTGGTGGCAATGCTTTGGGACAGGGTGTGAGCCAATGTTTGACTCCATTTCACCAGTTAAAGCTTCCATTCTTCACCGATTAAAGCATTGAGGAAGATTGAAACATTGAGGTGAATGTGAAAGGTGAGTGCCGGCTACCTGCCTTTTGATCGCTGGTGGGGTCGCTCTGCTTCGGAGAGGGGAGACTGGCTTTTGATCGCTGGTGGGGTCACTCTGCTATGGAGAGGGGAGACTGGCTTTTGATCACTGGTGGGATTGCTCTGCTATGGAGAGGGGAGACTGCCTTTTGATCATTGGTGGGATCGCTCTGTTACGGAGAGGGGAGACTGCCTTTTGATCACTGGTGGGATCACTCTGCTACGGAGAGGGGAGACTGCCTTTTGATCACTGGTGGGATCATTCTGCTATGGAGAGGGGAGACTGGCTTTTGATCACTGGTGGGATCGCTCTGCTACGGAGAGGGGAGACTGGCTTTTGATCACTGGTGGGATCGCTCTGCTATGGAGAGGGGAGACTGGCTTTTGATCACTGGTGGGATTGTTCTGCTACGGAGAGGGGAGACTGCCTTTTGATCACTGGTGGGATCATTCTGCTATGGAGAGGGGAGACTGGCTTTTGATCACTGGTGGGATCGCTCTGCTACGGAGAGGGGAGACTGGCTTTTGATCACTGGTGGGATTGTTCTGCTACGGAGAGGGGAGACTGCCTTTTGATCACTGGTGGGATCACTCTGCTGCTGGAGAGGGGAGACTGCCTTTTGATCACTGGTGGGATCACTCTGCTACGGAGAGGGGAGACTGTCTTTTGATCACTGGTGGGGTCACTCTGCTATGGAGAGGGGAGACTGCCTTTTGATCACTGGTGGGATCACTCTGCTGCTGGAGAGGGGAGACTGCCTTTTGATCACAGGTGGGATCACTCTGCTACGGAGAGGGGAGACTGCCTTTTGATCACTGATGGGATCACTCTGCTACGGAGAGGGGAGACTGCCTTTTGATCACTGGTGGGATCACTCTGCTACGGAGAGGGGAGACTGCCTTTTGATCACTGGTGGGATCACTCTGCTACGGAGAGGGGAGACTGCCTTTTGATCACTGGTGGGATCATTCTGCTATGGAGAGGGGAGAATGGCTTTTGATCACTGGTGGGATCGCTCTGCTACGGAGAGGGGAGACTGGCTTTTGATCACTGGTGGGATTGTTCTGCTACGGAGAGGGGAGACTGCCTTTTGATCACTGGTGGGATCCTTCTGCTATGGAGAGGGGAGACTGGCTTTTGATCACTGGTGGGATTGTTCTGCTACGGAGAGGGGAGACTGCCTTTTGATCACTGGTGGGATCACTCTGCTACGGAGAGGGGAGACTGGCTTTTGATCACTGGTGGGATCATTCTGCTATGGAGAGGGGAGACTGCCTTTTGATCACTGGTGGGATCATTCTGCTATGGAGAGGGGAGACTGCCTTTTGATCACTGGTGGGATCACTCTGCTATGGAGAGGGGAGACTGCCTTTTGATCACTGGTGGGATCACTCTGCTATGGAGAGGGGAGACTGCCTTTTGATCACTGGTGGGATCATTCTGCTATGGAGAGGGGGAGCCTGCCACTGTGTCTGGAGAACATTACCCAGGCTTTTCTACATTTTGGATATAGACTTGGTCTATGGACTTTTTTTTTCAGTCTTATAGATTTTTATTTTCTATGTTTTTCACCCGAACTTGTTTGTTTTTAATTTGAATGTGGGAGAAGGGATTTGGCGGTCGATGTGCCTGTTCCATTTTTATTCATTTTTCTTGTGAGAGGAGGAGGGATTGGGGGGTGGGTTTGACAATCGTTTCTTTCTTGGTTTCATGGCTAGCTAGAGAAGAAGACTTTCAGTTGTATGCTTTGATAATAAATTAGCCTTTGAAGCTTCATATAAGTATAGAGAACATGAGATGAAGAATCCTTGAAAGTAAATCCATTGGTTGTTCAGAGGTATTGGTGTTTCTACAGCAGGCTCTGATGCATCCAGCCAATACATACACCGAAGTTTGTCAAAGTTTTAGATGTCATGTTGAACCTCTATAAACTCCCAAGGAAGTAGACACTGTCTTGCTTTCTTCGTAATTGCACTTACATGCTGGGCCCAGCACAGTTCCTCTGAAATAACACCTCGGAATTTAATGTGGCTGATCCTCCATTGAGGACTGGCTCATGGACCATCAGCTTCCTCCTCCTGATGTCTATGATCAGCTTCTTGGTCTTGCTGACATCGAGAGGTTGTTGTGACACCACTCAGCCAAAGACTTCCATATCGGAATCTTTTTCACGAACCTCCATTGAACCCCCTCCAATTTCAGCACACCCTTTCTTAGATAAGAGGCCCAAGATTGCTCACAATATTGCAAGTGAGGCCCTACCAGTGCTTTATAAATGGAAGGTCATTGAGTCACAGGCCCTTTGACCTATCTCGTCCATACTGAACAAGATGCCCATCTAAGCTAATCCCATTTGCCTGTGTTTGACCCATAAACACTCTATGCTAAAAAAGTTTAACTTGCCAATCACACCATCGTAGGTAGTGGAATCTCGCAAACCACGAAGAAGTTGCAGCTGCTGCCAATTCCTCACTGGTGAATTACCCAGATGTGTGCTTACTGTATCTGAACTACTTTTCTGAATTGCATGATAAGTGGGATTGGTAAATGAGCACAATTTACAATAATATCAGTAATTACTAATTTGCTCGATAGTTTCCTATTTGAGCAGAATGCTCTATAGAAGATAATTGAGAAAGGTGCAATATACAGCAACTGAATCAGCATTTAATTATGAAGAATGCTTTTTAAATTAATCCACATACGGCATCAAACTACTTGTGAAAAATGTAATTCAAATTAACCCCCCCAGTAAAAAGAAGGTTAACAGAAGACTAATTGAAAAGATAAGCATTGGTGGATTTGACACTAACTAGAAGAAACGACCCTTGGATAGGGATATTTGCGGCCGTTAATTTGGGTGTCATGTATGTGGACTGTCAACGGGTAGTAAACATAATAGTAAAGATTGAATTTATAGGGATATTTATGGAAAATGCCCAAAATGCTGGAGGAGCTCAGCAGGTCCGGCAGCATCTATGGAGAAAAAACAGTCGATGCTTCAGGCCAAGACCCTTCATCAGGACTGGAAAGGAAGGGGGGAGGGGGAGGTGTACAAGCTGGGAGGTGATAGGTGAGAGCAGATTGTTATGTTTTGTTCAGAAACCAGTCAAAAGTAATACATCGGAGCTCGAATATTTGTCTACTTATTTTTTTTGCTTCTTTCTTTTTAGCGAGGTGCTGACATGTGACGTGGGGGCGCACTTCTTACATATAACCCATAACCCATAATGAATTATGTAAACAAAGAATACTTAATCAAACAATATAATTACAATATTACTGAAATATTAAATACACAACACTCCTAGAAACTCCAACTCAATGGAGAATGCATCTCAACTCAAATCTGTAATGAATTATTCTCTGGTCATTATATATACACACAGTATACTATATAATGCAACTACTATTTAGATATCCACAGCAAAGTAAATCTTAAATTGGCCCATTCAGGGCTAAAGATTTAATTGGTGAGAAGGATTTCTTACTCTTGCGGGATGACATCTTTTCAGACAAGGGAGTGTCAGAAATAATTTGGAAGATGTGTAGCTTGGGTTGCTGATGGTTGGGTTGAGTTGTTCTCCGATCTTGGCAATTTGCTTGCAAATGTTTTGTCATGGTATCTCTGTCGCGCTCAAGCCAAGACCTAAAGAACAAAGCAAGCTATTGGACAAGATCAATGTGGTCTACAAAATCCAGTGAGGGGACGGCAGCAAATATTACATCAGCCAGACTGGGAGATCCATGAACCTGAACTGGCTGTAAAGTGGCATGACCATCTCTCCCTAGTCTCTACCCATGAATATTGAGGCAGACACAAATTCAACTGGGCATCAGTGGCATCATGGCACAAACAAATGCTGCACGTAAGAGAGTTCCTAGAAGCGTGGTTTTCTGTGAACAATTTTGTAAACAAACATGCGGAACTCAATCCTATTTATGAGCTGTCGCGGGCAGAATTCTAGACTGCAACGCACGAAATTCACAACACAGACAATCAACTATGAGATTTCCTCCCCAAATCACAAATGAGTTTCTGAAATGATGTGCAATCAGCTGATTGAAGACTAAGCATTTGAAGGACACATCACAATCGACAACACACTGACAGTGTCTTCTCGCATGGTGACGAAACACTTGCAAGTAAATTGCCAAGATCGAAGAACAATTCAACCCAAGAAACTATCACTCTGCTTGGCAAGTGAGACTTGTGGCTGTGGCCTTCTCCAAGGTGTTTGTAGGAGTTGATTCCAGGACTGCAAGAAGTGGTCCTAACGGCCCTGGGCACCTTTCGTCTCTAACAATTGACTCTGCCTCTTCAACTGATCAATGTGTCATCTCCACATGACATCAGGTGCAAGCTCCACAGTGTTGGAGAGTGGTCAGGTTCTGTCTGTAAGTACCCACTTTTGATCGCCTTTGTTGTCCCTTGCCAGGACTGCTTGTCCAGGAGTGAAACATCAAACTTCCTTGTTTGAGGAGCCTTCAATTTGTCTCAGTTGTCTGTCCTGCAAACACCTTCTGAGACTGGGTTTGAGGAGATCCAAGCATGAGTGCAAGGGACGACCCAGGAACAGTATAGCTGCTGAGTAGTTAGTTATGGAGTATGCCGCATTGCGATATGCAAGGAGGAAATTGGCAAGCTTCTGATTCAGTGTCAGTGTGGTGTGTTCTGCTGGCATTGCTCGCAGTGTGTTCTTTAGACTCTGGACAAACCTTTCCGCCAAGCCATTTGTAGCTGGGTGATACGGTGCAGATGTAATATGTCTTAATCCATCCATTTTCAGGAATGGCTGAAACTGTTCCACAACAAACTGTGGTTCATTGTCACTGACTAAGTGTTCTGGAGCACGGGTCCTTGAGAAGAGGGTTCTCAACACACCAGCAGTGTGTGAGACTGTAGTGGAGGCCATTGGGAACACTCCTGGCCACTTTGTAGCTGATTCCACCACTACCGAAAGCTTTGTGCCCATGAATGATGTGGCAAAGTACACCTGAGTCCTCTGCCAGGGAAATGCAGATCATTGCCAGGGATGGAGAGGTACTGCTCTTGGTATCTTCTGGACGTGTAGGAATCCCGAACAGTACATGCCAGCTGCTAATCTATCCCAGATGACAGACAAAGCCAACATTTTCATTTTGACCACTCCTAGATGACTGGTCTGTACTGTAGCTTCTCCAATACTTTGGCTCTCAGTTGGATAGTAGAACAGCTCTCAATCCCCCCATAAGGCAACCCCCAGCAAGGGCAAGTTCATCCGTGCGCTGGTAAAGATGGGGAAACTGGAATTCCTGCTGCACATTCCAGCCATTTTGGGTTGCCATGTTGATTCAGACAGCATTGGGTCTTTTCTGGTTTCCCTTTGGATCATCTCTGTCTTTATAGGGAAACTTCTGATTTGCGTTCACCATTCACAACATGCCAAGAAGGGTGTCCTCTTTTGTAAATTTTCAGGCACTTCCTTTTCCAGTGGTAAGCTGGACAATCTATCAGCATTTCATTGATTAGCTGTCCTCTTGAATTTGATCTTGTAATTGTGTCCTCCAAGAAACAGAGCCCATCTCTGCATTTCTGCTGCTGTTGATGGTGGAACTCCCTTCTGCGGATTGGAAATGGACAGTAACGATGATCAGTAACGAGGGTAAACCCTCTCCTATACAAGTACTGGTTGAAAGGTTTTACACCCCAGACCAGCCTCTCTGTCAATATATGCGCAATTTTTCTCTGCAGTGGTACGGGAATGTGATACAAAGTCCATGGGGTGTTCGCTTCTGTCACATGACATGTGACATGACTGCACCTACACCAAAAGATGAGGCTTCACAGCCAAACTTCGCTGGACTGTTCGGATTGTAATGTGTGAGGACAGTCTCTGATGACACCATTTCTACTGTCTTTTGGAAAGTCACCTCACACTGTTTTGTTCAATACTATTTCTTCCCGATCTGTAGCAATGAGTTCAATGGGTTTTGGCAGGAACCTGTTATAGTAATTGACAGTTGCTAAAAAGGACCACAGCAGTGACATTCATCACTGCCTGCATTTTCTTATTACATCTGTGTAATTCTTGTGCATCAATGGTGTGACCACAGTAAATGATGCTTGGTTTAAAGAGTTCATGCTTCGAGCCCATAATCTTCTCATTTTTTAACACTGTCTTGAAGTTTTAGAGACATTGCTTGTTATCCTCACCAGTAACATTGATGCCATCCAGGTATCACTGAGTGCCTAGGGAGTCTTGCTTTCCACCAGAGAGCAGCTGCAGGTGTTATTCCAAAAATAAGCTATTGAGGTGTTGAAGTCCTTTGTGAGTGTTTATGGTGAGAAACACTCTGGACTCTTTTATCTCTACCTGTAGGAAGGCTTCAGCTAAGTCCACTTTGCTGAATTTTTTCCTTTCAGAAAGGTTTGCAAAGATATCCTCTATCCTGGGCAGGAGTATTGATTTACTTTCGGTACTGCGTTGATGGTGACCTTAAAATCACCACAGATCCTGACAGACCCCTTCTTCTTGGCTTTTGGGACCACTGGCATTGCCCATTGGCTCCACCCAACCTTGGAATTCCTCCAGCCTCCATGCCACCTAGCTCATTGGCTACTTTACCACAGATGGTGTAAGGAACCGGACAGGCCTTTTAAAACTTGGGTGTGGAATTTTCACTTAACACTATTTTACCTTTGATATGTTTTGAGTTTTCCAGTGCCATGCTGTGGCATCATCTTAATTCCCTTTCTGTTGGCATTATTGCCGATGATGTGGCATGCAAATGGTGGATGGACCTCCAATGAAGTTGTAGTTGTCTCAGCCATTCATGACCCCCCCCCCCCCCCAGTGCTGGCCCCCCTGTTTTTACCACACACAAGCTCAGTGTGGCTTGTTGGTTGTTGTATTTCACTGTTGCGAATGTCTTCCCCACGGGAGTTATCTTTTCTCCAGCACAAGTTTTTAGTTAGAATCTGCAGGCTTCAGTTCAGTCTCTCTGAAATACTGTTCAAATTCATTTTGTGGAATGACTGGAACAGCCAAGGCAGTGTCTAATTCCATATTAATTAATTTGCCGTTGACTTCTGGTGTATTACTGGGAACCACCTTTGCTTTTGCAAGTGCTATAATAATTCAGGCCATAATGTTTAGTCAAATGAAACTATCCATTGTGCACAGATCACAGCATTAACTATAGAAGATTAATTCCTTCCAATGAAATGAGAACTTCAGTAGTGGTTAACATAGCACTATTACAGTGCCAGGTGTAAGATCGAGGTTCACTTTCTGCTGCCATCTGTAAGATGTTTGTATATTCTCCCTCTGACTGCTTGGGTTTCTTCCAGATGCTCCACTTTCCTCCCACATTCCAAAGACTTGTGGTTCAGGTTGATGAGTTGTAGGCATTCTATGTTGACACAGGAAGTCCTCACTCATTTGATTTGGTGCAAATGACATACTGCGCTGCAAGTTTCGGTGTGTGTGTGACAAATAAATCGTATCTTTCTTTCTTTTATTTCATTGACTACATCTACAAAATTTAAAAACAAATCTGCAGATGCTAGAAACCTGAAAATAAAACAAAGAATGCTGGAAGTATTCAGGAGGCCAGTTAGCATCTGTGAAGTGAGAAAAGGGTCTAATGTTTTTGGTTTAGATTTGATTATCATTCAGAAGAGCACTCACAAACACCTATACAACAGGTCATTTGGATGTGTAAAGGGTCATTTTTCAAATACTTAAGATGGAAGAATTGAACAAAGCCTATTAACCTGTAATATTATCTTTGTTTCCCTCTCGACAAATGCTGAGTGTTTCTTGTGTTTATTTCAGATTTCAAACTTCTGCAACCTTGCAATTATTCTTGTCTCTTTTATAGGTGATCGAAGTGTTCATAAGAAAATTCTGTAAAACTCATATTAATCCAGCATAATTAGGGCTTTTGTGAGGATGAACTATTAGATTGTTTGGCTTATTGGTTCAATTAATTCTCCAACACACTTTTAAATTGTATGTTTAAGATATTACACTGTGGTGTCAACTTTTTTCCAGCAAATTTGCCAAGCTTTAAGGGACCCCCCGCCCCCCCCCCCCCACCACCCAGGCCGTGCTCTCATCTCACCAATGCCATCAGGAGGGAAGTGAAGGAGCTTTGTCTCAGACCACCACGTTCAGGTTATTACCCCTCGACCATCAGGCTCTTAAACCAGAGAGGATAACTTCACTCACCCCAACAATGAACTGTTCCCAAACCTATGGACTCACTTTCAAGTACTCTTCATCTAATATTCTCAATACTTATTGCTTATTTAATTATTATCATTTATTATTCCTTATTTGCACTGTTTGTTCTTTGTTCTTTCATTGATTCTGTTGTATTTCTTGTACTTGTTGTGTTTGCCCACTAGAAGATGAATCTCAGTGTTGTATGTGGTGACATGTACAGTATTGTGCAAAATTCTTAGGTCCATTCTAAGGGTGCCTAAGACTTTCGCAAATGCTGTAGTAATTTTATGTATTGCACTGTACTGCTGCTGCAAAAGAAATCAAATTTTAGGTCATATGAGTGATGACAAACCTGATTGTGATCTGGGTCTCTATTACAAACTGAGAGCGGGAGGGGGGACAGGGAGAGGGGAATCATGGTTGGGAAAAGGGGAAGGGAATGGGAAACACCAGACATTCTGTGATGATCAATAACCTAATTGTTTGGAATCAAATGACCTTGCCTAGTTTCTCAGGGCTGGGTGTGTCTACATTAGCACCACCCCAGCACTCCTCTCTACCACCTGTCCCACAAATACTCCTGGGGTGCTCCACCCTCACCATTCCCAACATCCTCTACTCTTGCCAGATTTACAAACTCCCTCTCCGCTCCACATTACTGTGATAATAAATTTACTTTGAACTTTTAGCTTTGAATGCAGGAAACAGGGACTTGAAAGACTGTAGATGCCGGAATCTGGAGCAACAAACAATACGCTGGAGGAATTCAAGGGGTCAGGTAGCATCTGTGGAAGGAAATGAACACTGAAGTTTTTGGGTCGAGACCCTTTATCAGGATCATAAGACAGAAAGCATAGTACAAGAGGGTGGAGGAAGAGTTGGCGTGCAGGAGAGGGACTGAGTCCTGTGTGTTGGATCCTGATACTTTTGCCAAAGGATCTCAGAAGTTAAGAGTGAGGCATAAGCCTTGTTACTTACGGTCATTGTATTAAGTGTAACAAGAACAAAGAATAGAAAGGAAGATGCGCGGAGAGAGGGGACAAAGAAGAAGTGTGAACAAAGGAGTTCTGGTCTTCTTATACCAGACCACTACTCAAGAGATACACCTGGAGGAAATCTGTTCAGGAGGGAGCTGTGCTCCAGGAGAACCACCTCTGCTGTGCCGCGGAAAACAAGCGGCAGCTGTGAAAGGAGACATTAAACAACCGCAGCCAGCCACCTCTTAATCTCTTCCGACACTGTGGATCCTGAATCGGCATCTTCAGGCACCTGATGATGGAGAACTCCTTAGGAGAACACCACATTTGACTTGAGTAATCACACCACCACCATCATCATCCTCATGTGCCATGTCGTATGACGAGGGCAATCACAATCTTGACCATGATTGTTCTTGGCAAATGTTTCTCCAGAACTGGTTTGTCATTGCTTCTTCTGGACAATGTCTTTACAAGACGGTGACCCCAGCCATTAACAATACTCTTCAGAGACTGTCTGCATGACGTCAGTGGTCATATAATCAGGACGTGATGTGTACCAGCTGCTCATCCGACCATTCACCACCCGCTTGCATGGCTGATAGAGGTGGGGGGGGGGGCTAAGCAGGTGCTACACCTTGTCCAAGGAGGGAAGGAGTCCCTTATACCTCCTTTGGTAGAGCCATATCTCCACCCCACCTCCCAGCACTACTACCAGATCATTGATAACAGCAAATTCCATTGAAGTTCCAACAGATATCAATTAACCAATCAGACAGCCAGGTTCAAGTAATGTGACACCAGTCAATGAAACCAAGACATTTACAGAAAAATACAAAGGCAACTATTACCACTGAAAAACTCACGGAGTGATCACCCAGGGCATGCCCTTTTCTCACTGTTACCATCAGGTAGGAGGTACAGAAGCCTGAAGGCACACACTCAGTGATTCAGAAACAGCTTCTACCCCTCTGTCATCTGATTCCTAAATGGACATTGAAGCTTTGGACACTAACTTGCTTTTTTTAAATATACAATATTTCTGTTTTTGCACATTAAAAAAATCTATTCAATATATGTAATTGATTTAGTTGCTTATTTATTATAATGTTTTATTTTATTTATTATTTTTTTTCTCTCTCTCTGCTAGAATATGTATTGCATTGAACTGCTGCTGCTAAGTTAACAAATTTCACATCAAATGCCGGTGATAATAAACCTGATTCTGATTCTGATTCACAATGGGGAGTCAAAACTACCCGGGACATCAGCGGCACCAACCTACCCACCGTCAAGGACATATGTACAGAATGGTGCTGTAATAGGGACCACAACATCATGAAGATGCTGGAGAAACAGTTACTACCCCAAGCACTAAGGCTGATCATCATCTCCATCCACCACTGCTTTATAATTTCCTGTCAGTCACCTTATGTACAGACACTCCTGTGCCTAGAGTCACTTTATGAACATATAATTAATCTATGTAAATAAACTATCTTATGTATTTATACTGATTGTGTTTTTATGATTATTGTATTCTCTATCTTATTGCATTTTATCATGCTGCGTCGGATCCAGAGTAACAATTATTTTGTTCTTCTTTACACTTGTGTACTGGAAATGACATTAAACAATCTTGAATCTTAAATGTAATAATTGGGCCCTAGAGTGTCAGGGGAACCACAGGAACAGTGTGTTAAAGGATCGAGGGAACTGGGGCTCTGGTGTGTCAGGGGGATCACAGGAACAGTGTGTTAAAGGATCGAGGGAACTGGGGCTCTGGTGTGTCAGGGGGACCACAGGAACAGTGTGTTAAAGGATTGAGGGAACTGGGTCTCTGGTGTGTTGGGGAACCACAGGAACAGTGTGTTAAAGGATCGAGGGAACTGGGGCTCTGGTGTGTCAGGGGGACCACAGGAACAGTGTGTTAAAGGATCGAGGGAACTGGGGCTCTGGTGTGTCAGGGGGACCACAGGAACAGTGTGTTAAAGGATCGAGGGAACTGGGGCTCTGGTGTGTTGGGGAACCACAGGAACAGTGTGTTAAAGGATCGAGGGAACTGGGGCTCTGGTGTGTCGGGGCGACCACAGGAACAGTGTGTTAAAGGATCGAGGGAACTGGGGCTCTGGTGTGTTGGGGAACCACAGGAACAGTGTGTTAAAAGATCAAGGGAACCACAGGAACAGTGTGTTAAAGGATCGAGGGAACTGGGGCTCTGGTGTGTTGGGGGACCACAGGAACAGTGTGGTAAAGGATCGAGGGAACTGGGGCTCTGGTGTGTTGGGGGACCACAGGAACAGTGTGTTAAAGGATCGAGGGAACTGGGGCTCTGGTGTGTCGGGGTAACCACAGGAACAGTGTGTTAAAGGATCGAGGGAACTGGGGCTCTGGTGTGTTGGGGGACCACAGGAACAGTGTGTTAAAGGATCGAGGGAACCACAGGAACAGTGTGTTAAAGGATCGAGTTAACTGGGGCTCTGGTGTGTTGGGGGACCACAGGAACAGTGTGTTAAAGGATCGAGGGAACTGGGGCTCTGGTGTGTTGGGGGACCACAGGAACAGTGTGTTAAAGGATCGAGGGAACCACAGGAACAGTGTGTTAAAGGATCGAGTTAACTGGGGCTCTGGTGTGTTGGGGGACCACAGGAACAGTGTGTTAAAGGATTGAGGGAACCACAGGAACAGTGTGTGAAAGGATCGAGGGAACTGGGGCTCTGGTGTGTTGGGGGACCACAGGAACAGTGTGGTAAAGGATCGAGGGAACTGGGGCTCTGGTGTGTTGGGGGACCACAGGAACAGTGTGTTAAAGGATCGAGGGAACTGGGGCTCTGGTGTGTCGGGGTAACCACAGGAACAGTGTGTTAAAGGATCGAGGGAACTGGGGCTCTGGTGTGTTGGGGGACCACAGGAACAGTGTGTTAAAGGATCGAGGGAACCACAGGAACAGTGTGTTAAAGGATCGAGTTAACTGGGGCTCTGGTGTGTTGGGGGACCACAGGAACAGTGTGTTAAAGGATCGAGGGAACTGGGGCTCTGGTGTGTTGGGGGACCACAGGAACAGTGTGTTAAAGGATCGAGGGAACCACAGGAACAGTGTGTTAAAGGATCGAGTTAACTGGGGCTCTGGTGTGTTGGGGGACCACAGGAACAGTGTGTTAAAGGATTGAGGGAACCACAGGAACAGTGTGTGAAAGGATCGAGGGAACTGGGGCTCTGGTGTGTCAGGGGGACCACAGGAACAGTGTGTTAAAGGATCGAGGGAACTGGGGCTCTGGTGTGTCAGGGGGACCACAGGAACAGTGTGTTAAAGGATCGAGGGAACTGGGGCTCTGGTGTGTTGGGGGACCACAGGAACAGTGTGTTAAAGGATTGAGGGAACTGGGGCTCTGGTGTCTTAAGGAGACCACAGGAACAGTGTGTTAAAGGATCGAGGGAACTGGGGCTCTGGTGTGTTGGGGGACCACAGGAACAGTGTGTTAAAGGATCGAGGGAACCACAGGAACAGTGTGTTAAAGGATCGAGGGAACCACAGGAATAGTGTGTTAAAGGATCGAAAGAACTGGAGCAGAGCATTAAAGGTTATAGGGAGAAGTTTGAGAAAGATAATAAGTCAACTATGTTGGAATTGCAGAGCAGACCTGATGAGCTGAATGGTTTCATTCTACTCCTAAGTGTCTTACATCAGTCCTGATGAAAAATCTCAGCCTGAAAAAGTGATTCCTTAATCCTCTTTATAGATGCTACCTGACCTGTTGATTTCCTCCAGTATTTTGTCTGTGTTACTCTGGATTTCCAGCATCTGCAGAATCTCTTCCTGTATATTTTGTAAAATATTTTATTTTTGTAGGATAACGGGATACTGTGAACCTTCTATTTGGAGAAAATGTCTCCAACATTACCCCAAAAGAAGTGCATGGGCCAGAAAATCCTATTCTGATTCTACAAAGAATACATCTTGTGATATAACCTTGTCAATTACAGGCAAAGGTTAGGTGTGGTCTCATGAACTTTGAGAGCAGTCTTACCAAAAGATCACCGTGGGTGAATGTAGGTGTTGAAATGAAATTCCGAGGGAAAGGAGCCAGGTGGGAAATAACTCCAATGGGAATTCCAGACCCAATAAGAAGCAATGACCCATGAAATGGCAAACAACGGGCTTTCATGCTGGCTCCCACGTTGGGTTTATTTTGCAAATATTAATCACACAGGCAACAACAGCTTGCATACATATGAAACGTTTGTGAGGAATAACAGCTCTAGGAACTTCAGGAGATTATGGAATAACTTGTTCATACTTTAGGAAGGGTCTTTGGTGTACAGACAGTGCAGAGAAACTTTTCAGAATCTATTTCTGGTCTTGTAGAAAGACAGGGTAAACTAAATTGTTTTCCTTTGTGAATGAAATTAAATTTAAAACTGCCAGTTGTCCAAAATGACAAGGGGGTTCAGAGAAGCTGTTTCCTGTGCCAGGAATGCTCACAGTCAGAAGAGAGGAACATGCCCTGACCAATCAAGAACCCATCAATGTCTGCCTTAAATACACCCAATGACTTTTCCTGTGCAGCCCTCTGTGGCAATGAACGAAGAGCAGATTTATGTTGCCAGTTCTTACCCAGTGCGGATGACGGGTCTTGGCCTGAAACATCAACCTGCTGAGTTCCTCCAGCATTTTGTGGTGTGTGTTGTTCACTCTGACTTTGTTAGTTTAATAAAAAGTAAGACCTCCTTGCACAACAGCATTGGCATACACTGAGTGGCCACTCCATTTGATATCTCCTCTACAGTTCCTAACAAAGTGGCCACTGTTCGTGGTCTTCTGATGCCGTAGCCCATCCACTTCAAGGTTTAACATGTTCCACGTTCAGAGATGCTTTTCTGCACACTGCTGTTGAAATCCAAATTCAAAGGATTCAAAGTACACTAACTATCAAAGAATGTATAAATTATACAAATTTGAGATACGTCTCCTTACAGGCAACCTCAAAACAAGAAACCTGAAAAAATAAATTTAACAATACCAACACCCAATGAGCAGAGAGAGAAAGAAAATACACAGATCAAACAGTAAAAGCAAGCAACAGCATTCTGAACCAAACTGAGTGGCAGCTGCATGGTTGTTTGAGTTACTGTTGTCTTCCTGACAGCTCCATCCAGTCTGACCTCTCTGATTAACAAGGTGTTTTTGCCCATAGAACTGCCACTCATTGGATGGTTTTTTGTGTTTCACACCAGTCTCTATAAACTCTAGACACTATTGTATTTGAAAATCCCAGGAGATCAGCAGTTTCTGAGATACTCAAACCACCCCGTCTGGCACCAACTATCATTCCGTGGTCAAAGTCACTTGGATCACATCTCTTCCCCATTCTGATGTTTGATCAGAACAACAACTGAACCTCTTGACCACATCTACGCAACACATGCAAAATTCTGGAGGAACTCAGCAGGCCAGGCAGCCCGAGACGTCGACTGTACTCTTTTCCGTAGATGCAGCCTGGCCTGCTGAGTTCCTCCAGCACTTCGCATGTGTTGCTTGGATTTCCAGCATCTGCAGATATTTTCTTGCTTGTGATTTTCTCTTGACTGTGTCTGTGTGCTTTCATGCATTGAGTTTACATTAACGTTGTTATATGTACATTAACAAGCAAGTGTACAGCTGTACTAAATAAAGTGGCCGCTGTGTCTCAGATCAAGGCAATGCTGAACCAGACTGCTTACCGTAAATAATAGAGATGTTGAGAACTACTGCACAGATTCGAAGTTTCTGGAGTGCGGAGTCTCAGGACAAGATTTATCATGAAGATTATTGACTGATGCTGGGATTTATGTGCTCACTCCCAGGAAGAAGATGGGGGGGGGGGGGTGCTTCCAGCACCATTGTGGTGGTTGTAAATCCAGTTATTGGCCAGTGATGTCAGATCTTGATAACCAACTCTATTAGGGGTTGTTTATATCTGCATTATTTTACCTTTCACTTCTATCCTGCCGTTCTCCTCTGGCAGTAAAGGTAAGGACAGTTCAAAGGAGTCAATAGAGCATGAAACCTGGTCACCGTGTACCTGTGGCGGTGATTACCTGTCCCAATACCATTGTAATTCCATGATATATTTCCACATCTTGCGTCATCTGCTATTTGTAACTTTTTTTGTGGCTTTTTGTTTCTGGGTTTCCAAATTCTTTGTGGTGAGATACTTGCATCGGCTGTGCTCTTTATACTGCATTCTGTTATTGTTTTACCTTGTAATGTCCCGATGCACTGTGTAATGAATAGATCTACGTGCACAGTGTGCAACATAAGTTTTTCACTGTAGCTCAGCACATGTGATGATAATAAACTAATTTACCAGTTGTCCTTACTCTTTAAACCCATCAACCCTACTGGGGTATAGGCCGCTGACAGCAGCTTGACAGAATCCATTAGACCATAAAACTGTAAGATATAGGAGCAGCATTAGGCCACTTGGCCCATCGTCCGCCATTTCATCGTGGCTGATCCATTTTCTCTCTCAGCCCCAATCTCCTGCCTTCTCCCCATATCCCTTCATGTCCTGAGCAATGAAGGATCTATCAGCTTCTGCTGTGAGTATTCCCAACGACCCAGGTACAACGAAAGGCTTGCTTGCCGCAGCAGAATGGGCACATGGGCTCAGGCAACACTTAGAACATACAGTAAGTTATGTATACATTATGTAAGACAGTGTTAAAGGAAAGAACATGATTAAGATTGAATTTATTTGTCAGATTTACATTGAAATGTAGAGTGAAATGCCATCGTTTGTGTCAAATCAAGTGAGTGAAGATGTCCTGGGGGCAGCCCACAGGTGTCGCCACACTTCTGGTGCCAACATAGCGTGCCCACAACTCACTCACCCTAAGTATACCTGGCTGGAATGTGGAGCACCCAGAAAATATGTTCCCACGAGGAGAATGTACAAACTCTTTACAGATAGCCATGACAATCGGTGATTGTAAGCATTGTAAAGTGATTGTGGTAAGGTTCACACTACAGTGCTACCCCCTGTGTAAAACAAGGCAAACAATCAGTGACAAGCCCACGACAGCCTGGAGTGCACTGATTTCAGTTATAGAAATATTCAGCTCTTCTAGCAGACATAGATTTAATTGAAAGAGGGAACTGTCGAGGACTTTTTCTCTGAGAGTCTGGAGCCTGCAGCCTGAAAGATCTGTTGAGGCATAAACTTCCTGCCAATAAAACAGTATCTGGATGTGTTCCCAGAGGGTGGTGATCTAAGGCACAGGATCAGAAGCAGACCATTCAGCCCATCGAGCCTTCTCCACCATTCCATCATGGCTGATTTATTTTCCCTCTCATCCCCATTCCCCTGCCATCTCCCCGTAACCTTTTATTAATCAAGAACCTATTAACTTCTACTTTAAATATACCCAGTGACTTGGCCTCCACAGCTGCCTGTGCCAATGAATCTCACAGATTCAGCATGCTCAGGTTAAAGAAATTCCTCCTCTTCTCTATTCTAAAGGGACATCCTTCTATTCGGAGGCTGGTACTCTGGTACTAGACTCCCCCACTATAGGCAAAACGTCCATGTCCACTTTGTCCGGACCTTTCCATATTTGTTAGATTTCAGCGGGATCCCCCCCCCCCCCATTCTTCAAAACTCCAGTGAGTAGAGACCCAGAGCCATCAAACGCTCTTCATCCATGAACCTGTTCATTCCTGGGGTCATTCTGGTGAACGCCGTGAATCTTGGGGAAACGGATTGAAAACAAAAGGCACGATGGGACAAATGTTCTCTCCTTTTCCATATTTGGTTTATATTTTTTTAATTACGTAGTTCAGTCCAGTTTTTTGTGCTGTGTCATGTAACACCATGGTCCTGGAAAACATTGTCTCACTGTTACTGTGCACTGTACCAGCAGTATGGTCGAAATGACAATAAA
Source organism: Hypanus sabinus (assembly GCF_030144855.1). Taxonomy (NCBI): domain Eukaryota; kingdom Metazoa; phylum Chordata; class Chondrichthyes; order Myliobatiformes; family Dasyatidae; genus Hypanus; species Hypanus sabinus. Next base: position 25,106,677 of record NC_082723.1, on the reverse strand, counting down.
AGTTGACTTGACTTGACTTGACTTGTTTGATTAAAAAACAGAGGTTAAAATCCTTTTCTTTGTTGCAGCCTTTGCAAAGAACTATCAGTCACCTTATGTGATGGAGAGCACTTGGTAAACGCACTCCTTACAGACTCACACACAAACGTTGCCTTGTCATTCTGCTGTCCTTGCACTGAGTGCACACACCTCAATGCCTCCTCCAGTATATTCTCATAATGGGTCCTGAACCCAGCTGATGCGCTCGGGTTGGTTTCATGGGGCCTTTTCCGCCACACACGGCAGAATATTCCTTTTCTTTAGTAAAGGGGATATGTCAGGGGTCACCAACCTTTTCTGCACCACGGACCGGTTTAACATTGACAATATCCTTGCGGACCGGGCGGGGTGGGGAGGCAGTGTGAGTGTTAATATCGACCGGAATATAGATGATGAGTCAACTATAAGTCACTTATAAGTGGCTAATAAACTCAATTTTGTTTCTAAAAAGGTTGATCTAACGAATTTAATATTAAACACACAGCGCATATTTTCCTCCCATGAACATAGTGATAAGTCAATTATAACTCACTTATAAGCCAATAGCATCATGACATTTTAAGTAACGTTTGGATATTAAACACACAGCGCATACTTTCCTCATATGAACATATAAAATCATTCCAACACACCAGTGAGAGGGCAAGGTGAGGGCCGGAGGTCCCCGTACCGGGGCTGCGGCGGTCAGAGTCCGGAGAGAGCGGCCGACCGAGCGCGGAGAGTGACAGGATGCCCCCTCCACCCACCGGAGGATCTATCGGCCGACAAAAGTTTGGAGCGAGGTAGCTGCTCTGCGAGGTACCTGAGCCTGAATGAGGTCGTCTGCGAGTGTTTTAGCACCGGGTTCCCCGCGGACATTCGGTGTGGTGAGCAGGATCAGAGGCGGCGCCCGCCCGTCCGCGCTCCGGGCCGCTACCAACGGCGCTTCCCGCCGGCCGGCCGGCCGCGCGATCCCTGGCGCGAGGGTGTCACTGCGGTTCGGCGGCCGGTGACCTCGCGTGGGCGTGACAGGGAATGAGGGAAGGTGCAGCTGGCTCATATCGGCACATCATATCGTTTCCTCGCGGCCCGGTAACACATGGTTGGGGTCCACTGGGGTATGTAAATGTGTTTGTATACTGTATTTAATGCAGATACTTCTGTTTATTTTGTAATATGGTTGTAACTGCATTGTGGGGTGCATCATATTCTGATTCATGTTGTCTTAAGTTTACTTTGTGGGTAATTAAAAATGATACGTCATAGTGTAAAAAATGAGGAGGCGATCACCCTCCAAGGGAAGAGACACTAGGAGTTCACACCACACAAAATACGGAGATATTATTCTGTTTTCTGCTACATATATTTTTGCAAATATTGGGAGTTTTTACTATTTTCACTAATTTATGTAAATTTGATTTTTGACACACCTAATACACACCAAAGTGCCAAATGACTCCAGCCATTTTCCTTTAAGTCATAACCCATGTATCTAACACCTATACATACTCCTGATAAAAGGAAGAATGTTCTTCATTCCAGTGGCAGGGTTAAGTTGCGATGGTCATCCTACATAAATCCAGAATAACACACGCACACAATCCGGGCAGAAGCTCATCAGATCAGGCTACATCTAGGGAAGGAAATGAACAGTTGAACTTCCAGGCTGAGACTAGAAAGGAAGGAGATAAAGACAGAATAAGAAAGTGGGAAAGTTAAAGAACTGCGAGCAGACACTCCTCACTAGGCATCACCTATCACTTGGTGTCACCTATCAACAACTGTCTCTCCTATCTCCTGGTCTCACCTATCTCCTTCCCCTCATCCTCCACACCTTATTCTGGTGTCTTTTCCCTCCTTTCCAATCCTAATGAATGGTCTCAGTCCCACCATAGATGCTGCCCTTTGTATATTTGCTCTTTGGTGGTGTCACTTGTAACCTCAGAATGTATTGACCATGACTGATTGCCTTGCTAGAACGTTTTGAATGGTAGTTAGGAGTCATGTCAATGTGTCTTTGGAGCCACACACAGATCAGATCTTTATCAACTCTGTTCCAAAAGGCATTGGTAAATAAGGTGAGTTATACCATAGTATAAAGGTTTGTGATCACTGATGAGTTCTTCTATTTTATGTTTATTGCATTAACTGAATTAAATTTCTTCAAGGTTCAAAGTTCAAAGGAAGTTTACTGTCAAAGAACATATATGTCACCATATACAGTCCTCAGATTCATTGTGTATAGAATAATTTATAGAATCCATAGAATTAATAAATCTATAGAATAGTCCTTGAAAGTGAGTCCATTTGGTTACTTGAACATTGCAATGATGGGGTGAGTGAACTTGAGTGAAGTTATTCCTTTTGGTTCAACAGCCCGGTGGTTGAGGTGTAGTAACTGCCGTTGAACTAGTGGTGTGAGTCCTGATGCAGCAGCGAGAAGAGAGCATGTCTGAGGCAGAGAGTGTGACTGATGATGGACGCTGCTTTCCCACAACACTGTTTCATGTACCTGGGCTCAATGCCTGGGTGGGCTTTACGTGTGAAGGACTGGGCCGTATCCACTACTCTTTGTAGGATTTTTCATTCAGGGGCATTGATGTTTCCATACCAGTCTGTGATGCAGCCAGTCAATATATTCTCCACTAAATGTTTATGGAGGTCATGTCATGCCAAATCTTCGCAAGCTGTGAAGGAAATAGAGGCACTGTTGTACTTTCTTTGTAATTGTACTTGCCGACTGGACCCTGGACAGGTCCTCCTGAATAATAACATTGAGGAATTTAAAGTTGCTGACCCTCTCCACCTCTGATCCTCTGATGAGGACTGGCTCATGGACCTCTGGTTTCCTTCTCCTGGAGTCAATAATCAGCTCCTTGGTCTTGCTGACATTGAGTAAGAGGCTTTTGTTGCTGTGCACAGAATGTGTTGAAGTAATATCATTTTACCTGTGGCCTAAGCAACTTGATTACTAGCTCAGCCTCTTAACAGCAACTGTTCCAGTTTGCTTCATTTTAACAATAACCAATGCTTATTGATAGTTTAGAGACCATAATAACCTTTTAGAGCAAGTCCTGCAATCTACTTAAGATGTTATCAGGGAGTCTTTGCTGTAACCTACATTGTGTGTTCTATGTCACATCCTCTACAGTAACAGTACTGTGCAAAAGTCTTAGGCAAATATACAGCCAGGGTGCATAAGACTTTTGCGCTGCCCCGTACAATCATTTAAGTTTCTTCAATGATTAGTTTATGAACTCCTAGCGCATCTCCTCAGTTCTCCAGCCATTGACTCGAAGAAGCCATTTGCTTGATCATTCATTGTCATGCCATTTCTGACATGTTTAGATTCCTTGCTAGCAAGTTTACATGATATTAAAAAGATGGGTCTCCTCTCCCCGATCCAAATGGATGCATTAAGCTGTGATAAAAATCAAGCTGCCACGGTTTGGTCAATTCCCTCAATCTGTCACTGTCTCTTTGTAATGTTATGCTCCTGTCTAGACTACTTACTATGCCACCGATTTTTGTGTCATTGGCAAAGTTAGATATATTGCTCCCTATTGTGTTATTCAAACCATTAATAAATATAGTGAATAATTGAAGTCACAACACTGAAACTTGTGGGATATCTTTTGTCACTCCCTATCACTTTGACACTCTACTCTATCCAGCTTGGTAGTTCAAGCTCCAATGTATTGTCATTCAACAGTATACATGTATACCACCAAAGGAAATAATGTTCCTTCAGACCAAGATGCAGAGCATGACTTACGCACAACACGTAAAATAATATTACTACTAATAAGTTAATAAACAGTAAGGTGCCTTTACAACACAAGTAAAAAAATTAACTGTGCTTCATACGTGATGAGACCAGGGTGGTGGGAGGGAATTCAGTTGTTTTGGGGGAAGAAGCTCCTTGTCCTTATGCTATGGTACCCCCTGCCTGATGGTAGGCAGTCAAAGAGGTTGTTAGCTTCAACATGAGCATCAGTTTGGGTAACTCTTTTACCTGAAGGTGATTTGAAGAAGATTCACTAAGTTATAAACACAAAAGGTTCTGCAGATGCTGGAAATCCATAACAACCCACACGAAATGCAGAAGGAACTCAGCAGGTCAGGCAGCAGCTATAAACATGAATAAGCAGACAGTGATTTGGGCTGGGCCTTGATCAGGACTGGAACGGGTGTGGCAAGAAGCGAGAATGAGAAGGTGGGGTGGGGGGAAGAGGAAGGGTTCAAGCTAGAAGGTTGGATCACGTGAAGGGGAAGGGGGATGAAGTAAGAAGCTGGGAGGTGATAGGTGGAAGAGGTAAGGGCTGAAGAAGAAGGAATCTGATATGTGAGGATAGTGGACCATGAGAGAAAGGGAAGGAGAAGCACTAGAGAGAGATGATAGGCAGATGTAAAGAAGAGAAGGGGTAAGATGGAAGCCAGAAAGGGGAATAAAAAGAGAGGAAGAGAGAGGGCAAAATTACTGGAAGTTAGAGTAATTGATGCTGTTAGGTTGGAGGCTACCCTGATGAAAAGGATGTGGAAGCACTGGAAAGGGTACAGAGGAGATTTACCAGGATGCTGCCTGGTTTAGAGGGTATGGATTATGATCAGAGATTAAGGGAGCTAGGGCTTTACTCTTTGCAGAGGAGGAGGATGAGAGGAGACATGATAGAGGTGTACAAAATATTAAGAGGAATAGACAGAGTGGACAGCCAGCGCCTCTTCCCCAGGGCACCATTGCTCAATACAAGAGGACATGGCTTTAAGGTAAGGGGAGGGAAGCTCAAGGGGGATATTAGAGGAAGGTTTTTCACTCAGAGAGGGGTTGATGCGAGAAATGCACTGCCTGAGTCAGTAGTGGAAGCAGATACACTAGTGAAGTTTAAGAGACTACTAGACAGGTATATGGAGGAATTTAAGGTGGGGGGTTATATTGGATGCAGGGTTTAAGGGTGGACACAACATTGTGGGCTGAAAGACCTGTACTGTGCTGTACTATGTTCTATGTTCTGAATATGAGGCGTTGCTGCTCCAATCTGAGTGTGACCTCATCATGGCAGTGGAGGAGACCATGTTGGTTCCTGGAGTGAAGGAATGATTGATCAGGTTGGATTGTTATTCACGGGAATTTGGAAGAATGAGAGGTGATTTCATTGAGGCATAAGTTCTGATGGGACTTGAGTGGGCAAATATGGGGATGGGAGGTATCAAGATCTGTTGAGCATTGTCTCGTAAACAGAAGATAGATAAAGAATAGCTTTAATTGTCAAATGTACATTGAAACATCTGAGGATTGTGCTGAGAGAAGTCCGCAAATGTCACCTCAGTTTCGGCTAACATAGCATACCTACAACTCACTAACCCTAACCCTTATGTCTTATGGAATGTGGGATGGAACCAGAGCACCCGGAGGAAACCCATGCAACATTTAAGACAGAAATGAGGAGTGAGTTCTTCCCTTTGAGGATCATGAATTATTGCAACTCCTGGGTTGTGACACACTCAGTACACCTATTCACCTGCTCGTTAATGCAAATATCTGATCAGCCAATCATGCGGCAGCAACTCAGCACAGAAAACCATGCAGACACGGTCAAGAGGTTCAGTTGTTGTTCAGACCAAACATCAGGATGGGGAAGAAATGTGAGCTAAGTGACTTTGACTGTGGAATGATTGTTGGTGCCAAATGGGGTGGTTTGAGTTTCTCAGAAACTGCTGATCTCCTGGGATTTTCACACACAACAGAGTGTAGAGTTTACAGAGAATGATGTGAAAAACAAAAAACATCCAGTGGGTAGAAGTTGTGTGGGTGAAAACACCTTGTTAATGAGAGAGGTTGGAGAAGAATGGCCAGACTGGTTCAAGCTGACAGGAAGGCAGCAGTAACTCAAATAACCACACGTTACAACAGTGGCATCTCTGAATGAACGACATATTCAACCTTGAAGTGGATGGGCAGAAGACCCTGAGCACACAGAAATCCTGTACCTAATAAGGCAGCTTTTGAGTGCATACTCAAGGCAGAGAGAGTTTGGATTGACGGAGAAATCAAGGGTTAGGAAAACAGGCAGGAGAGTAGATGAGGCCACAATGTTAGTGAATGTTGGAACAGGTTAGAGGGGCTGAATGACCTACTCCTGCTCCCATTTCTTACGCTCCTACATTGTTAAACTTTAATTGAATGGTCTCTGGAAGACCACGCACAGTCACAGAGAGCAGCCGTACCCACCACACTGTCTGCACTTCCTCACAAGAATCTCCGAGGGTTAATCAGGCACAATCCAGGCTCGATGTAATTGTAAATATGTTGAAGGAAATCTATACCTTGATATATACCCGTTCTCCTGTTGCCTTGGAAATAAAGCTTGACTTTTAATAATGTTGGTAGTGACACCTCTTGGTCACAGAACAGAAAGCCAGACTCCAAGTCTCAACTTGATGTGGGTAACAGTAACTTGCAGTTTTTCTGCTTTCAATGCAGCAGGAGATATTGTAACTATTACTGTAGCATTATAGTACTGCCCCTTTGACCGACCTGTCCACCTTCTTTAAGATCAATCTAACCCTTCCCTTCTACAGAGCCCTCCATTCTTCTATCATTCATCCGCCTATCCAAGAGTCTCTTAAATGTCCCTAGTGTATCTGCCTCCACCGTCAACACTGGCAAATGCTCCACGCACCAACCACTGTCTGTGTAAGAAAAGAATAACCTCTGTCATCCCCTTGTTCTTTCCTCCAATCACCTTAAAATTATGGCCCCTCATTTTGCCGTGGGAAAACATCTCTGGCTGTCCACTCTATCTGCGCCTCTTAAAATTGCGTACACCTCTATCCTGTCAACTTTCATCTTCCTTTCCTCCAAAGAGAAAGGTCCTGATTCACTCAACCTGTCCTCATAAGAGATGCTCTCTAATCCCGGTACATCTCCTCTCTGAAGTTTCCATTTCCTTCCTATAATGAGGCAACCAGGACTGAACACGTGCAGTCTAACCACTTACAGAACTGCAACATTACCTTATCTCAATTCCCCAACCAATGAATACAAAAGGGTCTTTTAAGAGCCTCTTAGATAGGTACATGGAACTTAGAAAAGTAGAGGGCTATGTGCTAGGGAAATTCTAGGCAGTTTCTAGGGTAGGGGTTACATGGTTGGCCCAGCATTGTGGACCGAAGGGCCTGTAATGCGCTGTAGATTTCTATGTTCTATGCAGTGTAATGAAGGCCAACTCACTATAACCCTTCCAGACCGCCCTAAGATGCTGCCTGACCTGCTGAGGTCCACCAGCAGTTTGCTTTCTGCTCCAGGTTTCACCATCAAGTGGTCTCTTGATTCTGCATCCTCACATGTCCTGCTAATTTAAAGAGCAAACACGAGGAAATCTGCAGATGCTGGAAACTCAAGCAACCCACAGAAAATGCTGGTGGAACACAGCAGGCCAGGCAGCATCTATAAGGAGAAGCACTGTTGACGTTTTGGGCCGAGACCCTTCGGCAGGTGCGTGTCCTGCTTATTTGAACGGCTGTCTCCCTTTGTAAGCTCTGTATATTCCTTCTCACCACTTACTAGAGCACATATTTTGTGTGTGTGTGTGTGTGTGTGTGTGTGTGTGTGCGTTTTGCAGTTTCTTTGTCCCACAGACACCCTGTGACTGAATGGTGTCTCTCATCTCCTGGGGTTTGTGATCTGGCTCGAGCAGATATCCGTGTCCATTGTATAGTAATATTCATCAGACAGGAGTCATTTCAAAAGGAACTGAATGTGTGAGCAGGTGATAAAGACAGCAAATGAACTGGAATGAAATAGAAGCAGAAAGCGATTAAGGCTCAGCTTTGTGTGTGTTCAACATGGAAAACTGTCTCTGACCATTGTGGGGAACTCGCTGCCGGTGATGTTGTGGGCAGAATCTGTACTTTGACAGTTAATGTTTCATCCCGAGGAAAGGTCTTAACCTGGAACATCAACAAACTCTCTCCCTCCACAGATGCTGCCTGACCTGCTGAGTTCCTCCTGCAGTTTGTAACTGGGGGTTACTGGGGAAGCAGAGCACCAGGAGGAAACCCGCACAGTCACAAGGAGAACGTAGAGACCGCAGTGGGAATCGAACTCTGATCAGTGATTACTGGCATTGTAAAGCGATTTACATTAACCACTATGCTACCATGCTCATGGTGTGATTCTGCAGTGGGATATGGATGTATTGAATATTGGGGTGAAGATGCGGCAAATGGAGCTTAATGTAGGGAGGTGTGAAGTCAGGTATTTTGGTACAAAGGAACAAGGAGATGATCCAAAGCAAGTGAATTTCAAAGAGATCTGGGCATTCTTGGGTGGTGGGGTGGAGATACATCTCTACCAAAGGAGGGGTAAGGTGCTCCTTCCCTTCGCTAGCCTGCAGGTCACCCTTGGGCAAGGAATGGTATTTGCTTAGCCCCCCTGATCAGGGTCACATGAAGCCATGGGAGCAGGTGGTGGACGGTCGGATGTGCACCCGGTGCAGATCACAGGTCCTGGTTATGTGACCACCGACACCAGGCAGACAATCTCTGAAGAGTCTTGATAATGGGTGGGGTCACCCGTCTTGTAAAGACACTGCCTGGAAGAAGCCAATGGCAAATTGCTGGGGGTAGTGTGGCACAGTGTCCAGGCTGGAATTGATGCTGCCCACCCCCAGTATTTACTCAGTGGAAATGGGCTCTATTGTGGTCGACCGTGGCATGAATTTTGGTCTCTTTTATCGAGTGATCGTGATGCCATTTGTGCTCGCTATCTTGTGTGTGCTTTGTGCTGTGTGAGACTGTTGGTACTGTGCTTTGCAACGTGACCCTGCCTCATTTGGCTGTACTCAAGAATATTCATGTATGGTTGAATGACAGTCAAACTTGAATTGAAATGATTTCTGTAGAAAAATTTGCCAAGAGCATTCATGGTCATGGAAAGACCGTGATCACCCACATCGTGACATGGCACATAAAGAATGAACAAAGAAGGTATTCTGGTTCCAGAATCACAAAAGGTTGGCTGACAGGTCTAACAAATAGTTCAGAAATATAGATGGCACGTTAGTCTTTATTAACAAGAGCTTAGAGTTTAAGAAATAGAGAGGTTTTGTTACGGTTGTACAGGGCGTGGATGAGGCCACACTTGGAATACTGGGCATTGTTTACATCTCCTTACTTAATAACAGGATAGAGTAACACTGGAGGCAGTCCACAGCAGCTTCATTGGGCTAATGTCTGGGAATGAGAGGTATGCCTGCATTTTGACTGGTCCCTCACTCTCTCTCTCCGTCCTGCTGGAGTCCTGGGTGTAGGGTGAGGTTTAGTTGACGCGGTTTGTGGTCTGGACGTTATGATGTGTTCATAGTCTTGACTGCTCCTTTTTTATTGCTATGTTGTGCGATTTTGATCGGGGGTGGAGTGGCTTTGCGGCCTGCAGTCATGGCGCTGAATTGAACTGAACCAAACTAAACATTCCTAGACTGTTTCACTGACTTTGTAGTTTAATGTTTTCTATCCTGTGTTTTCCACTTGCTTTTTGCTGTTTGTGCGATTGGTTCTTTTTTTTTTGACGCTTTCTTTGAACAGCTTCCTTGGTGTTTCATTTCTCCGTGGCTGTCTGTGGGAAGACAAATCTCAGGCTTGTATACTGCATGCATACTTTGATAATAAATGTACTTTGAAGACAGGCAGGGCAGTGTGGGTCTGTATTCTCTGGAGTTTAGAAAAATAAGGAGTGACCTTATTCAAACTCGTGACTGTCAGGTAGATGTTGCGATGTTTCTACTGTTGGGATAGTCAAGAGTCTGGGCCGGTGTTTGCTGGACTTCAGAAGAATGAGTTCAAAGTTCAAAGTAAATTTATTATCGAAGTACGTATATGTCACCATACACTACTCTTAGATTCATTTTCTTGCAGGCATTCGCAGTAGAACAGAAATACAACAGAATCAGTCAAAGACTGACAACCACAGTGCAAATGAAGACGATTTTTGCAAATGGAAAAAAAAGACAAATAATAAAATAATAAATAAATAGTAAATAGATAAACCTGAGAACATGATTTGTAGAGTTGTTGAAAGTGAGTCTCTATGTTGTGGAATCACTTCAGAGTTGAGGTGAGTAGAGTACAGTTATCCACACTGGTTCAGGAGCCCGATGGTTGAAGGGTAGTAGCTGTTCCTGAACCTGGTGGTGTGGGATATAAGGCTCCTGTACCTCCCACCTGATGATAGTAGCAAGAAGAGGGCACGGTCTGGATGGTGAAGGTCCTTGATGATGGATGCTGCTCCTTGTGGTGCTCAATGGTGGGGAGGACTTTGCCAGTGATAGACTGGGCCGTATCTAGTGCTTTTTGTAGATATTTCCATTCCTGGGATGCAACTAGTTAGGATACTCTCCACTGTGTATCTATAGAAGTTTGTCGAAGTTTTAAGTGAATTTGTGAATCTGTGCAAACTTCTAAAAAGGTAGAGGCACTGTTGTGCCTTCTGTGTGATGGCACTTAGGTTCTGGTTCCAGGACAGATCCTCTGACGTGTTAATGCTGTGGAATTCTAAGCTACTGTCCAATCCCCTGAATGAGTCAGAATTGACCCATGGCCCTCTGCCTCCTTCCTCCTGCGGTATGTAAAATTTAAATGTACAAATAGTTATAATATGGATGCTGTCTTTTATTAATATAAACATCTCCACTGTGGTTTGTAGTTGACGGGGTACCTATGAAACACGGATTAACATGGTGTGAAACCCACTAATAATCAATAACACTGTATCAAGCTGTCACACACGGGTTTCCAACACCGCTCCCTTCTTGAACATAGCAATGTTCCGGGAGTCTCGGTTGAGTACCAAAGCAGTAGTTCAAGACTGTTTCAGGAGCGATTCACAATAAACTCACAGATTTGTGATCAACAATAAACAGTCACATCACTCAGGCCGAATCAGGGGCTTGCACACAGCCTATGAGGAGACACGGTACAGTGAATTGCATGCTTCTGACAGTGACGGCAGTACTGTGTATGAGGCAATACCTTTCCCAATAGAGAGACAACTATCAAAGTCATCTTTAACTTATCTGAATAACCATTTACAGCAATTTTATAACAACTCACTTATTGTCAGAGCGGTGTCCCATAGTAAATCACTGACATGCATTCTGAGCAATGCATTTTTCATGCTTTTGAAATCTTCCCTTTCTGACAGAAAAATGACATTAATCTAATCCAATGTATACCTTTCTGCAGTTCAGACATAAGCCATGTGTTACAAATAATCATTCTCAATGCATCAGCAGGGTAATAGCGCAGGTATTTAAAACGCATGTAAGCCGTGCAATAATTGTGCACAGATGGTTGAGATGCAGATGTTCATACTTATCCATGAAAATAAAGATTCTTGTAGCTGGAGGAATGGAATCTGTACACCTCAGCAATGCAATTAGATCGGGATAAAATCTGAAGCATTTAATCTTCCTTGTAGCCTGACAAGCAGGAGAAATGTCCTTACTTTAGATGTTTAACCATCTACAGATGTTTGACATGCCTGCTCTGAAAGCGGCAGATAGAAGGTAGGGCCTGCTCAGATCATGTGTCAAAGTGCTTTAGCTCTGAAAGCCGTCCCATGATTCATGACATTCCTCAGCCTCTGAGGTAAAGGAAAGCACATGGTTCCTGTCAGAGTTCTCAACAAGCTCAGCCATCAAGTCGTCTGAAGTCAATTGAAACTCGGAGCAGGAGACGGGTGAGGTGTTTTTTTTTTAAAGCTCGCTCAATATCTCCTCGAGGAAGTCTGGATGGATTTCAAATGATTTGCCGGTGTCTTTCCACCAAACTAGGAGCAGGAGTAGGCCAGCAGGCCCCTCAAATCTGCCACAGTATTCAATATATTCATGGTTGGTCTATTCTGGTCTCAATTCTTCTTCTATGCCAGTTCCCCATCACCCTCAGACCCACAATCTCTTATATTTCTCCACCAGGGTGTATGGGGCGTCTAGGGAGGGATAGCACAGCTAGTGAAGGGACTTGTCGTGTCCATTCCAGGGGCAGCTCACTCACCTTTGGTCCCCGCTGGACACTCTGCTCTTTCCTGTGGCACTAAGCAGCTGTTTGCATGCCGCAGCGGCCACACGCCAGTACAGGTCGGCAAAACCAGGTGAGGGTAGCAGGCTTCATATCCCAGGGAGACAGGAACAGGCCTGTCCTGGTGTGTGAAGTCAGCTCTGGGCAGATGAAATCTACAGTGCGATCCAATGACCAAGAAGGCGGTTCTGCAACGCTTTGTGGAGGGGGAAGGGCATAACGAGGTACAGACAAGGTTATGGCATCCTGGAAGACCCCAGTTGGGGCTATAATTTGAACCACTGAACCTAGAATCTGAGGTCAAGAGAACGGAACTGCCCCCCCCCCCCCGTGCAATGGCTTTTCAACTTTAAAATAACTCTCCCACAGAGGTTTCCCGTCAGCATCAGATATGACGGGTAACCAATCAATCAATCAATAAACCAACCAATCAATCAATCAATCACTTTGGTGCTGGGAGCCTGGCAACAGTTGCTGGCTGCCCCCAGCTCAGTGTCAGACTGTGTTGGATGTTGATAGAAAATGATGCATGCTTTGATATTTTGATGTATATGTGACAAATAAAGCTAATCTTAATAGGAAAGAGAGTCTAAAGGTGTCATCACATTGTAAACCAGTTAGCACCAATTGGAAGGGAGTTATCAGTAATCGATTCAGCTGGTAAGGTGGGAGAACGCTGGGCAGATATTCCGCACAGACTGAGTGGCTGTCTCCTGTGTCACAGCTAACCTACGATGCTGTGCTTCTCACTCCAGTTCATATTGGATTAGGTTAGGATTTTCCGGTGGCCGCAGCCGGAAAGGGAAAATGGAGCTGCCATTGCCTGGTGCTCCGTCACGCTGCTAAAAGCCCAGAAATACCCCTTCGTGCAGTGTCCCACAGTGGGAACTCCAGGGATGTGCTAGTTGGTACACCCACACCAGCAAATGGATATTGATCCAAAGAAGGATGTAGGAGGCAGTATCTGAAGACAAGGACTGGATATTAATTTTGTTTAGGGATACAATAGTAACAGGCCCTTCCGGCCCAACAAGATGCACTGTCCAGAATCCCACCTATTTAACCTTAGCCTAATCACAGGACAATTTACCGGTCTGTCTTTGGACTGTGGGAGGAAACCGGAGTACCGGAGGAAAATCACGTGGTTCACCGGGAGAACATGCAAACTCTTTACAGTTGATGCTGGATTTGAACTCTGAACTCAGAAAGACCAAGGCTGTAATGGCAGTGCAGTAATTGCTGTGCTATATAGAACATAAACCATGGAACAGTACAGCACAGTTCAGGCCCTTCGGCCCACGATGTTGTAAACCTACACTGAGATCAATCTAACCCTTCCCTCCTACACAGCCCTCCATTTCTCTTTCATCCGTCTGCCTTTCTATCTCGGCCCAAAATATTGACTGTTGATTCCCCTCCATACGTGCTACCTGACCTGCTGAGTTCCTCCAGCATTTTCTGTGCGTTGCTCAGAGTTTCCTGCATCTGTAGAATCTCTTGTGTTTAAAAGTTCTTTAAACTTCCCTAATGGATCTGCCTCTGCCACCGCCCCTGGCAGTGCGTCCACTCACCCACCACTCTCTGTCTGCCATCCTCTGACATTTCCCCCCACCATACTTTCTTCCAATCACCTTAAAATTATGCCCCTTGTAATTGCCATTTCTGTCCTGGGAAAAATTGCCTGGCTGTCCTTCCTTATAGGGCCCCTGCCCTCTCCTCCTTCAGTCCTGACGAAGGGTCTCGGCCCGAAACGTTGACTGTTCGTTTCCACGGATTCTACCCGACCTGCTGAGTTCCTCCAGCATGCTGTACGTGTCCACAATCTGTTATACCTGCTGTATATCTATCATTTACTGCAACCTCCAGAGAGAGGAGGTGGGCAAGGGGGTTTGGAGGGAGGAGGAAGACCGTGGGGTCTTATGTGAGGGCAATAATTGAGAAAGGTGGGGTGCAAAGAGCGTGTTGTGATGCCCTTTCCCAGTCATTCTTTCTCCTCCCCCTTGTATCAGGCAGACAATACAAAAGCTTGGGAATATACGCCATCGGGCTTAAGAGAAGCTTCCATTTTGTTAGTCTCTGGGACACTGAAGATGATTTCACAATCTGCCTCATCATGGCTGTTTGCACTTTATTTGTCTAGCAGCTCTTCACTTCCTCTGTAACACTAAACCCATTGTAGAAGGGATTATTTTAGCTGCACATTTCGGGTTCAGAATCATTTATTTATCACATGTACATCAAAACACAGAGTGGTGGCTGGAGATACATCTCTACCAAAGGAGGTGTAAGGTGCTCCTTCCCTCCGCTAGCCTGCAGGTTCACCCTTCAGCTAGGTGTAGCATCTGCTTAGCCCCTCCACCCCCGATCAGGGTCACGTGAATCCGTGGGAGTAGGTGGTAGTTGGTCGTATGGGTAGCCGGTGTATATCACAAGTTCTGGTTATGTGACCTTTGACACCAGGCAGACAATCTCTGGAGAAGATTGGTAATGGCTGGGGTCATCCATCTTGTAAAGACACTGCCCAGAAGAAGGCAATGACAAACCTCTTCTGTAGAAAAACTTGCCAAGAACAATCATGGTCATGGAAAGACCATGATCACCCATGTCATATGATACAGCACGTCATGATGGTGATGGTCCAGTTTTTGGTCACCTACCTGGCCCTGACATCAAAACGTACAGTGAAATTCATCATTTACATTAACAACCATGACAACGCAAGGGGACACGCTGGGGGCAGCCCGCACATTTCAGTGCCAACATGGTGTGCCCACAAATTTCTGCAGAACAACAAGGGTGACACAGTAGCAGATCAATTAGTACATTGCTTTACAGCACCAGCAATCCGAGTTCAATTCCTGCCACTGTCTGTAGGGAGATTGTACGCTGCTTTCCACAGTACATGGGTTACCTCCCGGTGCTCTGGTTTCCTTCCACATTCCAAAGACATACTGGTTCGCTGGTTAATTGGTCATAAGGGTATAATTAGGCAGCACAGGCTTGTTCAGCAGGAAGGCCTGTTACCATGTGGTATAGCTAAATTTGTTACGTGTGGTGTTGTATGAACTGGGCGATCATGGTCTTCCCCGCCTTTTTGTTGGCTGAGAAGGGAGGAGTGCTCCAAAGAATGAATGACAGTCAAATGATAAAACGCCAAAGCCCCCCCACCTCCCCCCTCCCATGCGTAAGCACAGCAAAGCAACGATTCCCCCCCACCAGCAAAAGAAAGCATCAGTGCCCCCACCGAGCACTCAAGCGTGCAGTAAAGACACAGACTTGGAGTACCCCAAAGACTACACGTTCACCCGGTAATTCATCATTCCACCGGCTCTCTCTCCCTAATGAGGAAAAAGAGGTGTCTTTGTTTCACAGTGAGAGGGGAGGCATAACAAACAACTTGCTGATTTATGATGTTAGAAGTCCATTGTGTTGCATTTTCTGAGCTCTGCGCCCAAAGAATTCTGACACCTTTCTCCCCTTTCTTGATCTCTCTGTCTCCAACTCTGGAGACCAAATGTCTACTGACATCTTTTATAAACCTATTGACGCCCACAGCTATCTTGACTATACCTCTTTCCACCCTGTCTCCTTTAAAAATACTATTCCCTTTTCTCAGTTCCTTTCTCTCCACCACATCTGTTCCCAGGAAGAGGATTTCCTTTCCCGGACATCGGAAGTGTATCCTTCAAAGAAAAGGGTTTTCCTTCTTCCACCATTGATGCTGTCCTCACCTACATCTCCTCCCATTCCTAGATATCTACGCTCACCCCATCTTCCTGCCTTCTTAACAGGGACAGAGTTTCTCTTGTCCTCACCTACCACCCATGAGCCTTTGCATTCAATACATTATTGTCCGCAACTTCTGCCATCTTCAATGGAATCCTACCACATCTTTACATAGAAACATAGAAAATAGGTGCAGGAGTAGGCTATTCTGCACCGCCATTCAGAATGATCATGGCTGATCATCCAATTAATTAATTAATTAATCATCCATTACCTCCCCTCCCCAATCTCTGCTTTCCACAGGAACTGCTTTTTCCGAGGTTCCCTTGTCCATTCATCCCTCCCACTAATCTCTCTCCTGGCACACACCCCTGCAAGCAACAGAAATGGTACACCTGTCCACTCACCTCATCCCTCATCTCCATACACACCCCAAACAGTCCTTCCAGGTGAGGCCACCCTCATTTCTGTTGGGGTGGTCTATTACACCCGGTGCACTCGATGTGGCCTCTTCCACACTGGCGAGACCCGATGTAAATTGGGGGACCACTACGTCGAGCACCTCTGCTCCATCCGCTAACAGTGGAATTTCCCAGAGGCCAACCATATTAATTCCTATTCCCATTCCCATTCTGACATGTCGGTCCATGGCTTCCTCTTCAGCCATGACGAGGCTACTATCACTCTCTGATGAAGCACAACATCTAGATAGCCGCTGACCTGGTGGCATCGATTTCTCCTTCTGGTAACATTCTTTTCCCCTCCCCCTTTCCTCTTCTTCTGTTCCTCTCTGTGGTCTCGTACCTTTTATCACTTGCTTATCAACCTCCCCTGATGTCCCCCTCCCCCCCCCCACCTTCCCTTTCTCTCTTATCCAATTCCTCCTTCTGCAGCCCTTTACTTTTCCCACCTGGCTTCACATATACCTTCTTCCCCCCCCCCCCCCGCCCCTCCACGTATTGATTCTGTTGTCTTCCCCTTCCTGTCCCATCCTGAAGAAGGGTCTTATTCCAAAATGTTGACTGTTTATTCATAGCTATAGATGGCACCTGAACTGTTGAGTTCCTCCAGCATTTTCCGTGTTTTGGATTTTCAGATCTGCAGAATTTCTTGTGGTTACATTTTTTTTTCTTTAAGCCCATCACCCTATTGGTCAGAGGCCACTAACAGCAGCTTGCCAAAGTCCTCTTCCTGGTCCAGCCTGTCCTCAGGTGCAGCCCATTTTCAAAGATCATTCCTCTCCCAGGGGTGAGGTCTTCAGAGCTTCCATTGGCGTTTCCATAGCAGCATGGGGGTTGCTAGCCCCATGACCAACCCTCCTCCTTTTACAGCCGGGCTTGGGACTAACCACGGCTGAGCTGATGAAACACAATAGAATCAGGGAAAACCTAAACACAGGTAAAGACTGACAAGCAGTCAACGTTAACCACATTGTCAGAGGGCTTCTAAAACTGCTGACATGGGCGAACTAATAGGAAAAAGGACATGTGGAGAGGGAAGAATAGAGGGAGGAGGAGCAGGTCAGAGTAACCAAGGCTCTGGTTATGGAGGCTAAATGGTTGTGATGGATCAAAGAGGGAGATGGGCAAGGGTGGGACGCCACATCTGAGACTATCATTAAGCCCCAGTAAGAAAAAGCTTTGCAGTGATAAGATGGGAGGGCTGAATCCAAAACACATCCAAATAAGGCAACGCGCTGCATATCCACAGGCCGCAGTTAGCGCAATGCTGTTACAACTCTGGGTGTTTCGGAGCTTGGAGTTCAATTCGGAGTTCGCCTGTTCTCCCGTGAACCGTGTGGGTTTCCTCCGGGTGTTTCAGCTTCCTCCCACAGTCCAAAGACGTACCAGTTAGTGGGTTAATTTGACATTGTAAATTGTCCTGTAACTAGGCTAGGGTTGAATAGGTGGGCTCTTGGGCTTGTTTGGTCAGAAGGGCCTGTTCTGTGTTGTATTTCTAAATAAAATAAGATAAAGGCCATTGGCTACAGCTTTGTCTCAAAACGAAGGTGGGGTGTAGATCACAGGGGGAACACAAACAAAATACTGGAGGAACTCAGCAGGCTAGCCAGCATCTATGGAAAGGAATAAACAGTAGAAGTTTTGTGCCGAGACCCTTCACTAGGAATGGACAGGCAGGGGGAAGATGCCTCAATAAATACATGGGGGGAGGGGAAGAAGACTAGCTAGAAGATGATAGGTGAGGCAGATCAGTGGTTTTGAAGTAAGAAGCTGGGAGATGATAGGTGGAAAAGCTAAAGGGCTGAAGAAGAAGGAATCTGAAACGAGAAGAGAGTGGGCTAATGGTGAAAGGGAAGGTGGAGGGGCACCAGGGGAAGGTGATAGGCGGGTGAGAGGAGGTAAGAAGGGGGCCACAGTTGTGAAATGAAGACGAGGGAAGGGGGATGGAGAATAATAATTACCGGAAGTTGAGGAAATTGATGTTCATGTCATCGGATTGGAGGCTACATTGATGGAATATGAATGTTGTTCCTCCAACCTGAGTGTGGTCTCATCATGGCAGACGAGGAGTCCATGGACTGACATGTTGGAATTGGAATGGGGATAGGAACTGAAATGATTTGCTGCTGGGAAATCCTGCATTTTGGGGATGGAGCGAAGGTGCTCGAGAAATCACTGGGGCAACTAGGGTTAAAAGAGGTAGTGAATATTTTTCTTTGAGTGCAGCACTTGGAGAGACTGCAGGCATACAGCTGTGTTCTGTCTGAGCTGAAGGATGGTTAATCAAGCCCAGTCTGCGGGAGTTTGAGGTCAGGGATACATTCCAAACTTAACTCTCGTTCTGTTTTTATTCTGAAACATTTCACTAAGTAAGTACATCTGGCAGACGAGCGGGAGAGGACCATGTCTCTGTGTGTGAAGGTACAATTACTCTGGAGAGAACCCCACCGATCACTGCTTCCTTCACGTGTTCATTTACTGTTAGTTGTAGTAATCACTGCTTATTAAGACAATATAACTTGTACCATATTTTGTTTGGCTTGAAGTCTTGGCCTTGATGCAGCTGAGTTCATCAGACTGACTGAGGGCAGAGCAGTCCTACTCAATCCAGATGGAAATTTTGGTCTAAATCCCAAGACACATCACATTATATTGATTCTTCTGGCCTCCAGATTCCCTTCCATTTCCTACACTTTCTGCACCATTCACACGTCGGCTTCCAAGTGCATCGAGCAGACTCAACACAGATCCAGTGTTTACACTGGATCCTGATGAAGGTTTCCATAGTTTCCATAGTTACTCCTCAGGTCCCTTTTAAATCTTCCCCCTTATGCCTTTAGATTTTTATTGCCTTTCCCTGGGGATAAAAGACTGTGTGCACTCCCCATGTCTGAGTCCCTCTTGATTTAGTTCTCCTCTGTAACTTCACACATCAGTCTCCTACATTCCAAGGGATAAAGTCGAAGCTTGCCCATAACTCAGACCCTTGAGTCCTGGAAGCATCTTCTTTGCTCTTAGAGTCACACAGCCATAGAGCACTAGAGCACAGAAACAGGTCCTTCAACCCATCTAATCCATGCTAAACTGCCTAGTCCCACTGACTATGACTCTATATGGGGAGAATACAGAGAGCGGTGATCAGAGTCCGTAAAATCTTGATCCAGAATCGTGATGGGAGCTTGAAGGAAATCATTTATAGAGCTACAGTGGAAAGGCACTGACTGAATTGCTTTACCAGAACTAGCATGAATGGTCAACATGGACTGAATCTGATTCGAATCAGGATTAATACCACTGGCGTAGGTCATGAAATTTGTTGTCCTATGGCAGCAGTACATTGCAACACATAATAATTTTAAAAACCTATAAATTACAGTAAGAAATACAGTATATACAGTATTAAAAATAAATTAAGTATGTAGTTCAAGAAGAGAGCAAAAAAAAGGTAGTGAGCTAGTGTCCATTTAGAAATCTGATGGCAGAGGGGAAGAAGCTGTTTCTAAAACACCGAGTGTGTGTCTTCAGGCTCCTGTACCTTCTCCTTGATGGAGGCAATGAGAAGAGGGAATGTCCTGGGTGACGGGTGTTCTTAATGATGGACGCCACTTTTTGAGGCATCGTGTTTTGTAGGTAGTCTCAATGTTGGGGAGGCTGGTGTCCGTAATGGACCAGGCTGACATTTCATCTTTTTCCGATCCTGTGCACTGTAATTATTCTGAGATACTATTTGATATTTTAGCAATGGAGCTTCATCTGGCTGAGTGGTGCCACGACAACAACCTCTGATTCAACATCACCAGGACCAAGGAGCTAATGACTGGCTTCAGGAGGAAAACAGAGGTCCATCAGGGTGGAGATGATCAGCAACTTTAAATTCCTTGGTATCATCATTCCAGAGGATCTGTCCTGAGTCCAGCAAGTAAGCATCATTACAAAGAAAGCACGGCAGTGCCTCTACTTTCTTATAAGTTTTGGCATGTCATCTAAAACATTGACAAAGTTTATAGATGTGTGAGGAAGAGTATATTGACTGGTTGCATCACGGCCTGGTATGGAAACAGCAATGCACTTTGTGTTGAAAATCCTACAAAAAGGATTGGATATAGAGCACTTCACCTGTGAGTCGGCTGGTGTGGTATACTGCATCTGGTGCTCCCGGTGTGGCCTTTTATATATTGGTGAGACCTGACGCAGACTGGGAGACCGTTTTGCTGAACACCTACGCTCTGTCTGCCAGAGAAAGCAGGATCTCCCAGTGGCCACACATTTTAATTCCACGTCCCATTCCCATTCTGATATGTCTATCCATGGCCTCCTCTACTGTCAAGATGAAGCCACACTCAGGTTGGAGGAACAACACCTTATATACCCGCTGGGTAGCCTCCAACCTGATGGCATGAACATTGACTTCTCTAACTTCTGTTAATGCCCCTCCTCCCCTTCTTACCCCATCCCTGATGTATTTAGTTTTTCTCCCCCTCCTTTTTTTTCTTTCTCTCTCTGCCCATCACTCTGCCTGTTCTCCATCTCCTTCTGGTGCTCCCCTCCCCCATTCTTTCTCCCTAGGCCTCCCGTCCCACGATCCTTTCCCATTTCCAGCTCTGAATCACTTTTGTCAATCACCTTTCCAGCTCTTAGCTTCATCCCACCCCCTCCGGTCTTCTCCTATCATTTTGCATTTTCCCCTCCCCCTGCTACTCTCAAATCTCTTAGTATCTTTCCCTTCAGTTAGTCCTGACGAAGGGTCTCGGCCCGAAACGTCGACAGTGCTTCTCCCTATAGATGCTGCCTGGCCTGCTGTGTTCCACCAGCATTTTGTGTGTGTTGCTTGGATATAGCACAGCCCACCACAGGTAAAACCCTCCCCAACACTGAGCACGTCTACACGGGTTATTGCAGGAAAGCAGCGTCCATCATCAAGGACCCCCACCACTCAGGCTATGCTGTTGTCATGGGGAAGGAGATGCAGGAGCCTCAGGAGAAACACCACCAGGTACACGAACAGTTACTCCCTCTCAACCATCAGGCTCTTGAACCAAAAGGGACAACTTTGCTTACCCTGTCACTGACTGACCTGTTTCCACAACCTATGGACTCGCTTTCAATGACTCTTCATCTCATGTTCTCTATATTTATTGCTTTTTATTTCTTATTGTTTCTTATTGTTTTCTTTGCTTTTGCACAGTTTGTTGTCTTTCGCACATTTGTTTGTTTATCCTTTGAGTGTGCTCTTTCATTGATTCTAATATATTTCATGGGTTTACTGAGTATGCCTGCAAGAAAACAAATCTCAGGGTTGTATATGATAATATACATGTACTTTAATAATAAATATTCTTTGAACTTTGAACATAATTATATTGAGCAATGGCAGAAATGCTCACAACTGCTCTCTTATCATGGATCAGTCTGTTGGTTCCTTCTTCTGGTAGCGCAGATGAAAGTGAAAGGCAGGAAATGAAGTCGAATGATATGACTGGGCAAGTTGCCTGAACTTTCGGTAACGATTCCAATGCCAAGGCTGGAGGTTCAGTCTGAGTGGACAGTGTAAACAGTAGTGTACTCCAACTCAATATGTGGACGACTTTTGACTATAACGAGTGGTCAAAACTGCCCAACGCATCACCAGCAGCAGCCCACCTGCCATCAAGGACAGATGTACAGAGAGGTGACAGATAAATGGCCTGTAACATCATGAAGGATCCCACCCGCTCTTTGTCCCACTCTCATCAGGGAGGAGGCTGCGTAACATCCATGCTAGCAGCACCAGATTAAAAAATTGCTTTCCCCAAGCAGTAAGGCTGATCAACACCTCCACCCACTAACCTACCCCACCACATTCCCAACCAGCACTATTTTATCATTTCCTGTCAGAGTCACCATATGTACAGACACCCCTGTGCCTAGCGTCACTTATGGACATATAATCATCTATGTATATAGCTATCTCATGTATTAGTCTCTGGGAGTATTGATAATGCCAGGGGTCACCTGTCTTGTAAAAACACTGCCCAGAATGGTAAACCACTTCTGTAGAAAAATTGGCCAAGAACAATAGTGGTCATACGACACGGCCCATGATGAATGCACAAACATGATTTTATATTTATTGATGAAGGGTCTCAGCCCAAAACATCGACTGAACTCTTTTCCACAGATGCTGCTGGCCAGCTGAGTTCCTCCAGCATTTTGGGTGTGTTGCTTTGGATTTCCAGCATCTGCAGACTTCCTCGTGTTTATATTTATTGTGTTTTTTATTTTATTGCATTTTTTTGTGCTGCATTGGATCCAGAGTAGCAATTAGTTTGTAGACTTTTATTTCTCCCCTCTGCCATCGGATTTCTCAATGCACATTGAACCCATGAACACTACCTCACTACTTCTTTATTTCTACTTTTGCACTATTTATTTAACTATTTTATATATAATTTAATTCACAGATTTTTTCTCTTATTATGTATTGCATTGTACTGCTGCTGCAAAGACAACAAATTTCACGGCATGTGCTAGAGATATTAAACCTGATTTTGATTATGTACAGAAAATGACATAACGACATAATTCATGAACCTTGAATCCTGTAGGTCTGAATATTTGAAAACTTAATTAAACAACCAGTGAGGTAGTGCATTGCTGAGATGCTAAACCATACACCAGGCGCATCTGAAACACACATAACCTGTCATGCTTATTTTGGATATTGTGTATTTTGAATAAACATAAGAGATTCTGCAGATGCCGGAAATCCAGAGTAACACACACAAAAAGCTGGAGGAACTCAGCAGGTCAGGTAGCATCTGTGGAAAGGAATAGAGCTGATGTCTGCAGCAGAGACCCTTCACCAGGACAGATGAAGTGTTTTGACGGAAAATATCAACTGTTTATTCCTTTCCATAGATGCTGCCTGACCTGCTAAGTTCCTCCAGCATTTTGTGAGTATGCATTTTGAATAGTGGTTTTTTAAGATAATTTCCCATGACTTAATTTGAGATCTGCTCTGCAAATTTCATATTAAGAAGTCTTTATTCTTTGCAGAAGGTTCAATAACTATGGAGGGTGTATAGCTTGAGTTGATTGGTCTCTGAGAGGTAAACTTTTCTATTCAGTCTGTATCGAGTCTGGAGCTCACTGAGAAGCAGAAACTCTCACCGATCCTAGGTAATAACTGGATGAGATGTAGGTTTCAGCAAGTGGGAGCGAGAACTGGAAATGAGAGTAACTCAATATGTATATTGCAAATGTATAAAGAAAAATTCAAAGTAAATGTATTATCAAAGTACATTTAGGTCACCATACACTACCCTGAGATTCATTTTCTTGCGGGCATTCACAGTAGAACAAAGAAGTGAAAAACTACACACAAAGACTAACAACCAGTGTTCAAAAGAAGGCAAGCTGCAAATACAAGAAAAGAAAGAAAGAACAAATAAGTAAACAATACTGAGAACATGAGTCTGTAGGTTGTGGAGACAGTCCACAGTTGAAGAGAGTGAACCTGTCCACATTGGTTCAGGAGCCTGATGGTTGAATGGTAAGAACTATTCCTGAACCTGGTGGTGTGGGACCTGAGGCTCCTGTACTTTCTGTACCTCCTGCCCGGTGACACCAGTGAGAAGCCTGGACAGTGATGGACTCTTGTGCCAGCCCTAAATGTCACATGTACATCGAAACATCGAAACATAGAGTGAAATGTGTCATTTGTGTCAAATCAAATCAGCCAGACTTGTGCTGGGCAGCCTGCAAGTGTCAATGTGCTTCTGGCACCAGCGTAGCAGGCACATAATTCTCTTACTGTAACTGCATGCTTTGGAATGTGGGAGGAAACCGGAGCACCGGGAAAAAAAACCCACAGGGTCTTGGGGAGAATGTACTAACTCCTTGCAGATTGCAGCGGGAATTGATCCCCGATGTTACAGCTGTCACTGAGAAAAATTACATTAACTACTAAACTACCAAATGTACAGAGCCCCGTGAGACTTGGATGCAGTTTGGGTCTCTTCTCCCGAGAAAGGATGTAGACGCGAGAGACTGCAGACACCAGAATCTGGAGCAACCGTCTGCAGGAGGACCTCAGCAGGCCGAGCTGGTCTGATGATGACCAATCCACTGAACTCCTCCAGGAGGTTGTCTCTTGCTGAGAAAGGAGGTACTTACCACAAATCTAGGCTAGCAAGATCTCACCGGATTGCTTCCAGGGACAGTGCACTGACCGTGTGAAGAGAGTTGAGGACTAGGTTGGGATTCTCCAGAACAAAAACAAAGCGTTTAGCACACCACTCTACAGCACCAGTGATCTGGGTTCGATTCCCACTGCTGCCTGTAAGGAGTCTGTACCACATGAGTTTCCTCCAGGTGCTCCGGTTTTCTCCCACAGTTCAAAGACATACGGGTTAGGGTTCGTGAGTTGTGGATGTGCCTTGTTGGAGCCAGAAGCGTGGTGACACTAGCTGGCTGCCTACAGCACATCCTCGGACTGTGTTGGTCATTGATGTAAATGATGCATTTCACTGCCTGTTTTAATGTGTCAATGTACAAGTGTCAAATAAAGCTAACCTTTAATCTTAAAAAATGTTGTGGTCTCAGCAGGTTAGGCAGTATCTGTGGAGAGAAGCAGATAGTCAATGTTTTGGGTTGAACCCTTTATGTAGGTGACGGGTCTTGACCATAATTGTCACTGGCCATTTCCCTCCACAGATGGTGCCTGACCTGTTGAAACCTCCCGTGTCTTCAGATTCCAACATCTCTTGTGTCTCCAGAGTTCAGATTCAGATCCAGATCCAACATGAGGTAAGCTGGTCTGTTTCAGCCTGATTCCGCTACGTAAAACTCCCTCAGTCACAACGTGTCATCTGCACCTAGTGCCGCAGGGGACGATGGAAGGCGTCCTAACCCTAACCATCCTGTATGTGGCCTGTGTATGCATGGTGCCTGAAACAGAAACTGTCCTTTTCTCCAACAATCTTCCATGCTAAGGATTAAATTCACCAAGGATATCATTTTTCTAAAAGGCAAGTCGAATATTTCAACTAGAGAATTGGTGAGATAAGCAAAGCAAAAGTCCCAGGAGCTCTAAGTTGCTGTACAGTACACACACTTTGGTGCCATGAGGCTTTGCTCTTGATCATCTGAGTCCACTGTTCTCAGCTCCTGGTGGCCCTCCTCAGTGTCACTAGAATGGTTGACCAGTATCTCACATCCATAAGCCATTTAATAAAGTTTTCTGCACTCGAAAGGACTTTCATATACTACAGGTGAACTCTCCATCTCCCGGTTTACCTTGTCCTCATCTTTGTTGGATCTGGAGATGTTATGATCTGGAAGCTCCTTAGAAAGTCACGAATGAGGCATAAATTTTGTAATTTTTATAAGGTACCCATGACAAAGAAATAACAGTAACCAGCTCACTCTACTGTAAGGAAGGGAGCATGGCAATTAAGAGAACAATGATAGACAAAGAAACAAGAAGTTGCTGTCACCTTATGCCAGAAAGTAGCTTAGACCATAAGACATGGCACATTGACGAGTACGGCACCGTACAGGCCTATGATGTTGACCTTTTAAATAATCCAACAATCAATCTAAACCTACCCTCCTTCATAGCCCTTCATTTTTCTTTCATCCATATTCCTCTCTAAGAGTCACTTAACGTGATGAGAGTCCTTGACAAGGATGGTTTGGACCCAAATGGTGGAGAATCAGAAGCAAAGATCGAGACATAGTATCAAACTGGATTGAGAATTGAGCACAAAATAAATGCTAGACGATATCCCTAGTAGGGCTTGTGATTGAGCACCGGACCTCTGTTTAGGTGCTCTTTAAATACTCGATTCTTGGTGCCCAAAACCTGATTGCCAATTAGTGTGATGGCCCTGAATCTTTGGAGGGGCTGTGCCAGCTATCCATCTTCTAGAGATTGACAGCGTCTAAACCTCAGAAACTGCTACAGTTGGGTGTGTGCCGTAACAGGACCCCTCCCCTATGGCTGACTCCCAATGACCCTGGCTGCTTGAAGAGATGATGATTGTAACCATGGATGAGACCCAGGTCCAAGATTTCGAGAACCCAGCACTGTTCCTCCTGTCCAAATCCTTCTCAGTCCACGAGGAACTGCTGAACACCCCAAACAGTTTGTGAATCCAAAATTCTTCTCATGATGAATGCCTGTTCCCCATCAACAAACCTGGGTGGCAGTAAGGCTGATGGTGGTGGGGCTAAAGGTTTTAATTTGGAAATGTGAGAAGTAGGATTGATCTTGAGGGTCTTGGGGAGCTGGAAGGTGTAAACCACCAATTTACTTTCCTGAGAGCCTTGAAGGGTGCAATGAACTTGTGCACCAATTTCCTAGACTCCTGTTTGGACAGTCAGACCTACTTCCCAGGTTGCAAACCTGGTTCCTGTCATCTCTAGTGGTTAGCCTTTATTTCAGTCTTCCGTGTTGAAGCTAACAAGACCTCCCTTACTCTAGTCTGTCTTTCCTTGCGGCGTTGGACAAGATCTTCAGCCGCAGGAACCCCAACCTCGGCCTGCTGCTGAGGGAAAATGGTGGAGAATACCCAAATTGGCATTTGGAAGGAGACATCCCCTGCCGTAAAGCGCTGTGGGCGACTTCTGACACAGGAGACCTCTGCCCGCAGCGTGAAACTGAAATCTATGAGGTGGGGAGCAGTGGCTGCTACTGCCACAGACCTCCCGACACTGGTCTGAACAGTCCTCCTGACAGCTGCAGCTTTGGCTCTCACTGATCTGCACGGGCTTGATGGTATCCTGAGCAGGAGACGGGCTGGTCACGGCCAGGGGGTGAGCGGAAACATGCTGCACTGAGGCCGGGCTTGGGCTAGCCCGCTTCCACTTTATGATGTAGTCCCAGATGATTATTGAGACGAATGGATTAGTGCATTGGAATCTCCAAGTCCTCTGCTATTTCTCCCAAGGCGAGGGCATCCTTCAGTTCATGTGGGAGTCTGTGGTGGTATAGATTGGCCAAGGCCTTATCGTTCCAGCCACTCTCTTGGGTCAAATCCAACATTTGATCGCGTAGTTGTCCACTGACCGTCCACCCTGTCGAAGCTTCATCAAGCTTGGCTGGCTCCAGCTGAAACACCTTACTGTTGGTGGCCATGAATTCCTCTGAATCTGAGAAATTTTCCGACCTGCGTTCCCAATGCGCAGTGGCCTAGGCCAGGACTCTTCCAGTCAGAAGTGAAAGAATGAGGGCCACCTTTCCGCCTTCCGGAGGGAACTGGGACAGCTGGAGTTCAAATACTTATGAGCATTGTATGAGGAGGCGGTGGCAAGAATCCAGGTCACTATTGAATTTCACCAGGATTGGAAGACATTTTGACTCTGCAGAGCAGCTGACTGGCTCTCCTCCTTGTGAAAGTTGACAAATGGCTACCCAGAGGTTATGAATATCCAGGCCCTCTTTCTGTGGTAGGCCACAGTGGATGAAAGACTCTGATGAAAGACATTTGGTCCATAGATGAGGGTAGTATAGTGGATGTGATCTACATGGATTTTAGTAAGGCATTTGACAAGGTTCCACACGGTAGGTTTATTCAGAAAGTCAGAAGGCATGGGATCCAGGGAAGTTTGGCCAGGTGGAATCAGAATTGGCTTGCCTGCAGAAGGCAGAAGGTCGTGGTGGAGGGAGTACATTCAGATTGGAGGGTTGTGACTAGTGGCGTCCCACAAGGATCTATTCTGGGACCTCTACTTCCGTGATTTTTATTAATCACCTGGATGTGGGGGTAGAAGGGTGGTTTGGCAAGTTTGCAGTCGACACAAAGGTTGGTGGTGTTGTAGATAGTGTAGAGGATTGTCAAAGATTGCAGAGAGACATAGATAGGATGCAGAAGTGGGCTGAGAAGTGGCAGATGGAGTTCAGCCTGGAGAAGTGTGAGGTGGTACACTTTGGAAGGACAAACTCCAAGACAGAGTACAAAGTAAATGGCAGGATACTTGGTAGTGTGGAGGAGCAGAGGGATCTGGGGGTACATGTCCACGGATCCCTGAAAGTTGAGTAGTTCCTGAGTAGTTAAGAAAGATGTGTTAGCTTTCATAAGTCGAGGGATAGAGTTTAAGAGACACGATGTAATGATGCAGCTCTATAAAACTCTAGTTAGGCCACACTTGGAGTACTGTGTCCAGTTCTGGTTGCCTCACTATAGGAAGGATGTGGAAGCATTGGAAAGGGTACAGAGGAGATTTACCAGGGTGTTGCCTGGTTTAGAGAGTATGCATTATAATCAGAGATTAAGGGAGCTAGGGCTTTACTCTTTGGAGAGAAGGCGGATGAGAGGAGACATGATAGAGATGTACAAGATATTAAGAGTAATAGACAGAGTGGATAGCCAGTGCCTCTTCCCCAGGGCACCACTGCTCAATACAAGAGGACATGGCTTTAAGGTAAGGGCTGGGAAGTTCAAGGGGGATATTAGAGGAAGGTTTTTCCCTCAGAGAGTCATTGGTGCGTGGAATGCACTGCCTGAGTCAGTGGTGGAGGCAGATACACTAGTGAAGTTTAAGAGACTACTAGACAGGTATATGGAGTAATTTAAGGTGGGGGGTTATATGGGAGGCAGAGTTTGAGGGCCTGTAATGTGCCGTACTCTTCTATGTCCTATGTTCATACTGGGTCAATTGTACTATGACAAGAGTGGCTTGGACACAAATGCTGGAGTATCTGAAGCAAGGATTGAGACATGGTGTCAAACTGGATCGAAAACTAAACAACAAATGATGATGTCACCAGTAGGACTGACGGCTGACCTCCAAACCCTCAGTTCACGTGTTCTTTAAATACTCAGTTCTTGGTGTCTGAAACCCGATTGCCAATTAGCAGGAGAGTCCTGAATCTTGAAAGGGGCCACATCAGCTGTCCATATTCTGGAGAGTTAGGGTGTCTAAACCCCAGAAGCTGGTGTGGTTGGGCGCGTATTGTAATACTTAAATGTATCACGTTCCATACATCTGTGATAAAACCTACCCCTATACTGTCCTCTAAACACCTTAAAGTTATGCCGCCTCGTATTAGCCATTTTTACCCTGGGAAAAAGTCTCTGGCTTTCCAGAAGGTGGGGGAGGGGGGGAATACAGACCAGGTGAGAGGGTAGGTCCTGCCCCCTTCCTTTCCACACCTGATGAAGGGTTTCAGCCTGAAATGTTGACTGTTTATTTCCCTCTGTAGATGCTGCCTGACCTGCTGAGTCACTGTACCATTTTGTAACACGCAAAATGACAGAGGAACTCAGCGGGCCAGGCACCCTTGATAGGAAAGAGTACAGTCAACAATTCAGGCTGAGATCTTTCATCAGGACTGAAGAAAAAAAGATGAGGAGTCGGAGTTAGAAGGTGGGGAGAGGGGAGGAAGAAACACAAGGTGATAGGCGAAACCGGGAATGGAGGGGAGAGAGGTGACGTTAAGAGCTGGGATGTTGATCAGTGAAAGAGATACAGGGCTGGAGAAGGGGGAGTCTGATAGGAGAGGACAGAGGCCATGGAAGAAAGAAGAAGTGGGGAGGAGCACCAGAGGGAGGTGATGGGCAAGCAAGGAGATAAGGAGAGAGGGAAAAGGGGATGGGGAATGGGGAATACCATTTTATGTGTGTTCCTTAACACTCTCATTCCCTCTTGTTTCACATTTTAAAATTAAAAGTCTGAACAGGGAAGGTGTGAGGATGGGGGAGGGGAGAATGAGGTAAGAAGCTGAGGGGATAGGTGGAAGAGGTAAAGGGCTGAAGAAGGGATCTGATAGGGGAGGACAGAGGCCATGGATGTAGAAGGAGGAATCTAATAGAATTTAACAGAGGGCAGTGGACTGTGGAATAAAGGGAAAGAGGCAGGGAACTAGGTGGGTAGATGACGAGGATGGGAAGAAAATCGTAAGAGTAGGAGGGAGATCAGGATGGGGAATTATGACTTTAAGAGATTCTTGTGCGCTTTCTTGGCGGTGGCATCCACGTGACCGAACCACGCGAAGAGTGCAATCAGTTCTCTAGTGCACGTGCTGGTGACCAAGGTCTCCTCAAAAACCCAAACCATGATCAGGACATCACTTCACCTGAAACAAATTAACGCAGAAGCAGAGGGAAGATTAGCTGAATCCTTCATCCTGTGAGCTTTCATCTCTTGTGTGAATAATTAGCACCTCTGGGTGAATTTTTTAAAACAATCAACATAGTCGATTGCAGTCGTTGTGTGGATTTCAAATAATGAATCAAGATTAGCATCTTAGTTCAGTGAAAGAATTAATTTAAATGTGATGTGTTAAAGAGATTGTAAATATGTATAATTAAAACAATGTTGCTTCCTGCTTTAAAAGCAAATAAATACTGTATAAAATAAATCGAACCTATCAACATGAAATAAACTGCTGTCTTTTCAGGATGCTTCAGAGGATTGTTCATTAGTATTTGTTGCGCTGATCTAACAGGTGTGTGGGTTTATGATCTGTGTCCTTTAATTATTTATTTATTGAGGTACAACACAGAACAGGCCCTTCCAACACTTCGAGCCTCACCGCTCAGCAACCTCTGATATAACCCGAGCCTAATAATTTACAATGATCAATTAATCTACCAACCGGTATGTCTTTGGACTGTGGGAGGAAACTGGAGCACCTGGGTGGTCACGGGGTGAATATACAAACTCCTTACAGCCAGCGGTGGGAATTGAACCTGGGTCGCTGATACCGTAAAGCGTTGCACTAACCACTACACTGCTCTGCCGCCTTCTCGAATACCTGGTAGGAACACATAGTAACAGGTTACAGGTGACAACCTACTTCCAGAACCGGAATCAGAATCAGAATTAGTTCTATTACGACTAGCAAATGTCATGGAATTCGTTTTGTGGCAGCAATACCGCAGCCTGCAGTCAACAAACAACACTGCACTTAATTAAACTGATCTGAATTAAACTGAGCATTCCTAGGCAGTTTCAAGGACTCTGTGGTTTGATGTTTAATATTCTGTGTGTGATTTGCTTTCTTCTGCCGTTTGCGCGACATAGGCCAGTGATATTGTACTCGATTCTGATTCATACCAAATCTCCTCAAACTCCTAATGATTGCATCAATGGAGAGGAATTCTGAGGGGAGGGTTGTTGGTCTATGTTGTTAACTGTTTTTCACTTCAAAGTTCAAAGTAAATTTATTATCGAAGAACATATACGTCACCAGATACAACCCTGAGATTCATCTTTTTGCAGGCATGCTCAATAAATCCATTGAATAATAAATATAATACGATCAATGAACGACCTCACCAATTTGGCTGTTCAACCAGTGTGCAAACGGCAACAAACTGTGCAAATACAAAAAAAGAAATAATAATAAATAAATAGGCACATTTAATGTCAGAGAAATGTATACAATACACATCCTGAAGTTCTTCTTCACAAACCTCCACGAAAACAGAGGAGTGCCCCAAAGAATGAATGATAGATAAGCAATAAAAATCGAGAACATGAGATGAAGAGTACTTGAAAGTCAGAAGCTGCCTGACCTGCTGAGATTTTTCAGTGCTTTCGGGTTTTACTTCGGGTTTGCAGCGTCTGCCCTTTGTTTTTTTCTCTGATTTTCATTGTCTACTTCTAAATTTGAAACAGTCAAAACAGCGCCCAATGATTGGGACCAAATATAAGAGGGAAACTATCAGGAGACGTGGAGAAAGGGAAGTGGGAGAATTGGAGGACGTTGATCCTGCACACAGCCCTCCACACCACTGACAGCACCTTCGGGTATCATCACGAATCCTCACCAACCCGGTCATCTCATTTCTCAGTGCTGTCATCAGGCAGGAGGTACAGAAAGCTGAAATCCCTCCTCACCAGGTTCAGGAACAGCTATTTTTCTATAACCATCAGGGCGCTGATCCACTCTGCACAACCTTAACCCTACCTCAGCAACGACAAACTACAGAACACCTCTTTCACTACTTTTGTATTCTTATGTTGTTTTTATCTCTTTCTTCTTTCATTTTAATTTTTTTGTAATTTATTTTTCATTGAAGTTCATCATCAAACAAACATTTCCATAAGATGTATTTCAGATATAGAACATATATATCATATAGTCATATATGCCATGAATCTCCACATAATATTTATCTTACAGGAAAGAGAGGAAAGAAAGAACATGTGAAAGGAGAAAACTATGTACAAGTAGGGAGTGATTTTTTTTTTACAACATATCCATTGATCTGTGAGAATAAAATCAGGCCTATGAGGTGTTATGTAGTTAAACCATTTTCTCAGTATGAATCAAATTGTTCCAACTTATGATTAACAGATACTTTTATCTTCCCCATTTTGTAAATGTCCATTGTAATTTCCAGCCATGCATTTAAGGTTGGGCTCTCCTGTGATAACCATTTCCTAGTAAAAGTCTTTTTACCAGCCACCAGCAGTATATTCATTAAATATTTATCTCTTTTCAACCATTCTTGAGGTATATATCCAAAATATATGGTCTTACTTTCGAAGGGTATTTCACATTTAAAGATGTCTTGTAGGGCATTGTGTATCCCCCTCCAGTAGTCTTTGATAACGGGGCATTCTCAGAAAATATGATAATTGTTTGCATTTTGATTTCCACAATTTCCCCAGCAAACAGGGAGGTTACTATCATAATGGGATTTCTGAGAGGGTGTAATAAAATATCTTATCAAGTTTTTCCATCCGAACTCCCTCCATTTCTGTGAACTGATACACTTCCATTGATATCTCCATATTGTTGTCTTTCATTTTAATTTAATGCTAAGAGATGAGTTTTATTTACTATGTGATGATTGAAACATTCAGTGAAAAGTGCTGTCTGCATCAACGAGGTCCATCAGTCTAAGGATATGCTTGGGGCAGCCCACGTGTTACGTAGTGCCAACATGCACACAATTTACTAATCCTAATTTATACTTCTTTGGATTGTGATAGGAAACCAGAACAACTTGCTCAAGGGGAGAATATATAGACTCCTTACAGACAGCAGCAGAATTGAACCCGGATTGCTATTGTTGTAAAGCGTCGCACAAAACGCTACACTACTGTGCCAACCCCTTTACGTATCATTTTTATTTTGTGTGTTGCCTGACTTGTTGCAAGCTTGATGCGTTGTACCTATACTTCACCTGTACTTGTGGATGTGACAATAAACTTGACCTGATTATTTATTTATTTACCACCCTGCAATGCTCCAATTTAACCCTAGCCTAATCATTGGATAATCTACAAAGGCCAATTAACCTCCAAACTGTTATATCTTCGGACTGTGGGAGGAAACTGGAGCACTCGCACAAAACCCACACGGTCACATAGCATGAACTTCTTACAGGCAGCAGTGGGAATTGAACCCAGGTCGCTGGTGCTGTAAAGCGTTGTGCTACCCACTGGGCTGTGATCTCAGGTTTGGGCTTGCCCATTACAGCTGAAGCTGAGCAGAGAATCTTCATTCAAAGCGCTGTGCATCTTAGAGTAAGCATGGACATTCAACCATTGAGTTTCCTTAGTGGTCAGGCTGATAGATGTTTGGACACAGAGGGACTTTGTGGGGATTTGTTGAGGAACATGGACTGGAGGGATAAGATTAGCTGCAACCTCATAGAGCTGGCGAGGGCACCGATGACCATCTCTTCATTCTGTTTCTTGTGCCTCTTGTTCTGGACAGAGGGTTAAAGGATTCTCGATTTCTGGACATGAGAGAGGTTGGAGCTGGACAATGGAAGTGGGTTGTAGAAAGATGACCTTGGGTGGAGTTAGGCCAGCGGGATGTCACTGGTGTTTCTGGAGAAGTAAGAGTTTGGCTTGTGAAAGTGAAGAACTGTGGTAGCTGGAAGAGAAAATTTCGAGGGTCCTTTTAGGAAAAGAAGGTCCTGACTCAACACTCCACTCCTTCTGGCTTTGTGGTAAACAATATAGTCTCATTTATACTCTGAGAGTTATGGAGTCATGGAACACTACAACACAGAAGCAGGCCTTCAGTCCATCTAGTCTATGCCGAACCCTTATTCTGCCTAGTGTCATTGATCCTCGATGGAAACTAAATCCAGAGGAAAAGCAGAGGAGGCAATGGTGGGAGAATAATGTCTTCACCAAACACTTGGCCGCAGATTGGCAACGGAGCTCACTGGCCTTTTATCCTTCGCTGGGACCAGAGAGCCCTTGGTTGGGACACATAAGGACATGAGGGCACCATGGTGTGCCGGTGGGGCAGCTCGTTCACCATTGTGACCCACATCCAGTGCTTCTTAAAGCCACATTCTCATCTCCCTGACGCTTTTTCTCTGAGGCTGGGTTTGGGTATAATACCAGGACACCTCCGCACTAATTGACCCATTCAGGAATGTGATTTCTTTTGCTCGGGAGGCACTGTGGTAGAAGCTGTGAGCAGTTTCAAACTCCTGTCTTGCACAACCTCTCATGGTCCCAGAACACATTCTACAGCCAGGAAAGCTCACCAGTGCCTCTACTTTCTGTGGGGGCTGAAGAGAGTTGGATTATACACATCAATATTCAGGTCATTCAACAGATGCACAGCGGAGAGCGTCCTGACAAGCTCCATCACTGTGGAAACCACACCGCGGCAGACAGAAAGGCTCTGCGACAGGTAGTCAAAACTCCCCAGGACATCACCGGCACCACCACCAAAGACGTGTACAAAATGGTACCGGAAAAAGGCCAGGAATGTCATGAAGGCTCCCATCCACCCTGCTCGTGGACTGCTTGTCCCACTCCCATCAGGGGGGAGGCTACGGAGCATCCACACCAGGTCCACCAAGACTCAAAAATAGTTATTTCCCCAAGCAATAAGGCTGATCAACACCCCCATCCACTAACCCCACCCCTCCGCACCCCCAACTGCCACTACTACATCAGTTCCTGTCAGTTACCTTATGTACAGACACTCCTGTGCCTAGCGTCACTTTATGGGTATACAGTCAATCTATTTATTTATTTATTGAGGTACAGCGCAGGATAGGTCCTTCCAGCGCTTCGAGCTGTGCAGCCCAGCAAACCCCAATTTAACCCCAGCCTAATCACAGGACAGTTTACAATGACCAATTAACCTACCAACTGGTACGTCTTTGGACTGTGGGAGGAAACCAGAGCACCCAGAGGAAACCCACTTGATCACGGGGAGAATGTACAAAATCACTACGGACAGTGGTGGGAATAGCTATGTACATAAGCTACTTTACATATTTATATTTGTTGTGTATTTTTATTATTGTCGTGTTCTTTATCTTATTGTGGTTTTTTTGTGCTGCATCAGAATCAGAATCAGAATCAGAATCAGACTTTAATCGCCAAGTACCTGTGCACATACAAGGAATTTACTTCCGGCAGATGTTGTCTCTCTGCTCATAACAATAAAAATGATAAATATAAATGAAAATATAGATTATACATACAGGTAGTGCAATCCAAGTAATAGTTAGCTGACAGTTAACCAGCAGTTAACTGTTCAGCAAAGTGACTGCAGTAGGGAAAAAACTTCTCCAGTGCCTATTAGTCTTAGGCTGGAGGGATCTGAAGCGCCGACCAGACGGAAGCAGTTCAAACAGTCCATGCACAGGATGGGAGGAGTCCTTTATGATGTTCCCCGCCCTCTTCTTCAACCTGGAAGAGTCAGGTCCAAAATAGAGGGCAGGGAGGCTCCAATGATGCGCTCGGCAGTCCTCACTGTGCGCTGTAGTCTGGTTCTATCCTGCTTGGTGGTGGCTCCAAACCACACAGTGATGGAGGTGCACAGGACAGACTCAATGACTGCAGTGTAGAACTGCAGATCTACAGTTACAATTTTTTTGTTCTCCTTTATACATGTGTGCTGGAAATGACATTAAATAATCTTGAACAATCTTGAGTCTTGAACGTTAAAACCGCACTCATCTCCCGGAGGCTGGGTTTAGAAATAACACCTGGGCACCTCTGCACTAATTCAAAGTTCAAAGTAAAATTTATAATCGGAGTGCATACAGGTCACCACACACAGCCCTGAGATTCTTTCTCTGCGGGCATACTCAGCAAATCTATAGAACAGTAACTGTAAACAGGATCAATGGACAGCAAACTGTGCAGATGCAGATATAAATAAATAGCAACAAATAACAAGATAATGAGTTTTTAAGGTAAGACCATTGGTTGTGGGAACACCAGAAATAGAATGAGTGCAGTCATCCCCTTCTGTTCAAGAGCCTGTTGGTTGAGGGGTAGTAACTGTTTTTGAACCTGGTGATGTGAGTCCTGAGGCACTTTTACCTTCTACCTGATGGCAGCAGAGAGAAAAGAGCACGGCCTGGGTGGTGAGGATCTTTAATGATGGATAGTCCTTTCCTACAGCAACCTTTCATGTAGATGTGCTCAATGGTTGGGAGGGTTTTACCTGTGATGTACTGGGCCGAACCCACTACCTCTTGTAGGATTTTCTGCTCAAAGGCATTAGCGTTCCCATACCGGGCCGTAATGCATCCATTTCAGAATGTGATTTTTTTTTACTGGGGTTTGACAGGGTAGAATTACAGTCAGTTTCAAACAGGGAGAAAATTTATTTGAGTCATGCTGGGGGTGAAATTCAGAGGTGGGATACGAATGGACTCAATTTGTAGTTGAAGGAATTACTTATTTAAGGGAAGACAACTCCCTCACACCAGTAACTCCTTTAGTACATGGTAATGGCCAATACGAAGGGGCATAACTTTAAGGTGATTGGATGAAAGTACAGGGGGGATGCCAGAGGTGGATGTGTGGAATGCACTGCCAGGGTAGTGTAAAGGCAGATATATTTAAGAGACTCCTAGATGGATAAAAGAAAAATCAGGGCTATGTGGGAGGGAAGTGTTAGATTGATCTTGACAATGAACACAAAATGCTGGAGACATTCAGTAGGTTAGACAGTATCCATGGAGGGGAGTGAACAGCTGACAGATTGATCGTGAAATGGGTTAAAGGGTTGGCTAAGCATCATGGGCTGAAGACCCTGTGCTGTACTTTTAAGACAAATAGACCACTTGTGCAGACCCCTATGTACTAAGCATAACTTAGGACAGACCTTTTCTGGTTGGCTGTTGGTGTTCTGCAAGGGTCTGTGTTGGGAACACATTTCTTTACATTGTATGCCGATGACTGAATGGATGGCTTTGTGGCCAAGTTTGCTGACGATGTGAGGATAGGTGGAGGGGCAGTAGTGCTGAGGAAGCAGAGCGGTTGCAGAAGAGCTTAGACAGACTAGGAGAGTGAGCAGAGATATGGTAGATGGAATACAGTGTCAGGAAGTGTACGGTCAGGCACTTTGATAGAAGAAATAAAAGAGAAGGCTATTTTCTAAACGGGGACAAACTTCACAAATCCGAGTTGCAAAGGTACTCGTGCATGATTTCTAAAAGGTTAA
Source organism: Hypanus sabinus (assembly GCF_030144855.1). Taxonomy (NCBI): domain Eukaryota; kingdom Metazoa; phylum Chordata; class Chondrichthyes; order Myliobatiformes; family Dasyatidae; genus Hypanus; species Hypanus sabinus. Next base: position 25,069,018 of record NC_082723.1, on the reverse strand, counting down.
CTTGCAGGTTGAGTCGGTTGTGAGGAAGGCAAATGCAATGTTAGCATTCATTACTAGAGAACTAGAATATAAAAGCAGGGATGTAATGCTGAGGCTTTAAAAGGCACTGGTGAGGCCTCACTTGTCCTGTGAGCCGTTCTGTGCCTCTTTTGTAAGAAAGAACGTGCTGACATTGGAGACGGTTCACCGGAGGTTCACAAGAACGAGTTCAGGAATTAAAGGATTGTCGCATGAAGATTTTTTTGATGGCTCTGGGCTTGTGCTCACTGGAATTCAGGACACTGAATGTTGAAAAGCCTCAATAAAGTTTCCTGTGATGGAGAGTCTATAACAAGTGAACACAGCCTCAGAATTGAGGGACGTCCGTTTAGAACGGAGATGAGGAGGTATTTCTTTAGCCAGAGAGCAGTGACTCTGGAATTCATTGCCACAGGAGGCCAGCTTATTGGGTATATTTAAGGTGGAGGTTGATAATTTCTTGCTTAGAGATGGCGTTGAAAGGTTATGGGGAGATGGCAAAAAGGAGGATGAGAGGAAAAATTGGTCAGCTGTGATGGAATGGTGGAGCAGACTTGATGGGGCGAATGGCCTAATTCTGCTCCTTTGTCGTAAGGTCTAAGTAGGCCACTATACGTAACTTAGCACAAGGGCACCATGGTAACATAGCAGTTAATGTGATGCTATTACAGCTCGGGGCATCGGGGTTCAGAATTCTATTCTGGTGCCATCTGTAAGGAGTGTGTATGTTCATCCCATGAACGCATGGGTTTCCTCCGGGTGTTCCGGTTTCCTCAGTGTAAAGATCAGTTAGTAGGTTAATTGGCCATTGTAAATTGTTCTGTGACTAGGCTAAGGTTAAATTGGTGTGTTCCTAGGTTGGGGCAGAAAGAGCTGGTCTGAATAAATGAATAAAGTTCATTTTTAAAACTTTTGAACATTCAAAGAACATTTATTCTCAAAATATGTATTCAGAATAGTGAGTGAACAACACAGAATATCAAACATCAAACCAGTAGTATTCCATTTGCTCAGATCAGGCCTGTGTACTAGCCAGTGTAGGCCACAGGCCCATTCACCACATCCAATCACAGGCCTAGTAATGTGTTGCTCACCCACCACTGTGACAAACATACAGGATAGGAAGCTCCTTCGGAAAATGATTCCAAATCCTGATGAAGGGTCTTGGCCCGAAACGTCGACTGTACTTCTTCCTATAGACGCTGCCTGGCCTGCTGCGTTCCACCAGCATTTTGTGCGTGTTGCTTGAATCTCCAGCATCTGCAGATTTCCTCGTGTTTTCAGAAAATGTTTTCATCAGCTCCAGGGCCGAGACACTTCCTCAGGACTGGGGAAACAAGTTGAGAAGTCAGAGTAGGAAAGTGGGGAGGGGGAGCGGAGGAATAAATATAAGGTAGTAGATGAAATGAGGGGGGAGGGGTGAAGTAAAGAGGTGGGAAATCAATTGATGAATGAGACACAGGGCTGGAGAAGGGGGAATCTATAGGAGAGGACAGAAGGCCACAGAAGAAAGAGAAGTGGGAGGAGCACCAGAGGGAGGCGATGGACCGGCAAGGAGATAAGGTGAGAGAGGGAAATGGGAATGGGGAATGGTGAGGGGGAGGGGGATAATTACCAGAAGTTTGAGAAATTGATGTTCATGCCATCAGGTTGGGGGCTAACCAAACGGAATATAAGGTGTTGCTCCTCCAACCTGTGTGTGGCCTCATCGCAGCATTAGTGAGGGAGGAGGTGTAGGGGCAGGTGTAGCATTTGTGCTGATTGTAAGGATAAGTGGCTCCTCCCTCATTATCATTCAGGGCCCAAACAGTCCCTCCAGGTCAGGTGACGCTTCACCTGTGAGTCTGTTGGGGTCACCCACTGTGTCCAGTGCTCTCGGTGTGGCCTCCTGTATATCGGGGCGCCTGATGTAGATTGGGAGACCGTTTCGCTGAGCACCTACGCTCTGTCCACCAGAGAAAGCAGGATCTCCCAGTGGCCACACATTTTAATTCCACTTCCCATTCCCATTCCGAAATGTCAGTCCAAGTCCTCGTCTACTGCTGCGATGAGGCCACACTCAGGTTCAAGGAGCAACGCTTCATATTCCATCTGGGTAGTTTCCAACTTGATGGTGCGAACATTGGTTTCTCAAATTTCTGGTAATGGACTAACCTCCCCCTTCACCATACCCCATTCCCATTTCCTTCTCTCACCATATCACCTTACCTGCCCATCACCTCCCCCTCATGCTCCTCCTCCTCCTATTTCTTCCCTGGTCTCTATCCTCTCCTATCGAATTTCCTCTTCTCCAGCCCTTTATCTCTTTCACCAGTCAGCTTCCTAGCTCTTTACTTCACCCCCTCCACCTCCCCCCGGTTTCACTGTCACCTTGTGTTTCTTCCTCCTCCTTCCACCACCTTCTTACTCAGACTTCTCATCTTTATTCTCCAGTCGTGAAGAAGTGTCTCGGCCCAAAATGTCAGCCGTTTACTCTTTTCCATTAATGCTGCCTGTCCTGCTGAGTTCCTCCAGCATTTTGTGTGTTTTGCTTGGATTTCCAGCATCTGCCGATTTTTCAGTCTTTATAAAGCACTGTTGAGGCCTCATGGAGTATTGTGATCAGTTTAGGGGCCCCTTATCTAAGAAACAATGTGCTGACATTCAAGAGGATTCAAAGGAGGTTCACTAATATGATTTCAGAATTGAAAAGTTTTTCATGTGAGGAGCGTTTGGCAGATCTGGGCCTGTACTCACTGGAATTCAGAAGAAAGAGGGCTGAACTCATTGAAACTTATTGAATGTTGAAAGGCCTCGATAGAGTGGATGTGGAGAGGATGTTCCCTATGGTAGTGGAGTCTAAGACTAGAGGTCACAACCTCAGAAAAGAGGGGCATCCTTTTAGAACAGAGATGAGGAGGAATTTCTTTAGCCAGAGAGTGGTGAATCTGTGGAATTTGTTGCCACAGGAGGCTGTGGAGACCAAGTCTTTACGTATAGTTAAAGCAGAAGTTAATAGATTCTTGATTAGTCAGTGCTTTGGAAGGATACAGGGAGAAAGCAGGAAATTGGAGCTGAGAGGGAAAGTTGGATCAGCCACGATGATGAAATAGTGGAGCAGACTTAATAGGCCAAATGGACTAATTCTGCTCCTATACCTTGAGGTCTTGTTATTTGAGACGAGGCAACTTGCCATGGTCCTGGCTGGCATTTCCCACCTTTTCCCTTTCCTCACTAATTGGTCCTTAATCCCCACACTTGATTCCCAAGCTTTCCCAATTCCTCTCAATCACCAGCACCTGGTTTGTATTAGCCACTGGAGGATAAGACTCTGACAGCTCTGGTCAGCCCTTGCCAGATTGTTTGTTGGTTGGTAGGTAGAGAGGGAGAGGGAGAGGGATTACTCCAAGTCTTCAACCCCGTATCTCTCCGTAAACCAAGATTCTGCCTCCTGATCCTGCCTCCGCGTTGGAGTCCTGCACTTGGGTTTGTTATCCTGCCACGTCCGTGTCACACAACTCCATTGTCATTGTGACATAGCACTAAGCAAGCTTGAACCCGTGGATGTGAAGGATGCAGACTTTGTATCCAGCAGCAAGTTTCATTAAAGCCGTCTCTTCTTCTCCCTCCTTAAGGAACGAGTGGCTAATGTCGGCTGAGCTAGCAAACGAAAGGACATCGACTGTCATCGGGGAGGTTCACTTAAGAAAATGTTTGTTCGATAGGGAAGAATAAATTGCCTTGGCAGCCATTATCACAGTGCAAGATATATTGGCCAGAACTGGTGAATGGACAGACAGACAAAGCTGGAAATTTTTTTCAAATGTTCATAACCTACAATTAAGCTGTAAGTCTGCCCGGCAATGAAAGGGAGCCCAGAAATTGTATTACGTTGCCTCAAGAATCAATAAGAAGAAGCTAATGTACCAGCCATATTTGTGGGAAGTTTCATATGCCTTGATTTGCCAGAGCAGATCTTAGTCTAGGGACTGCGGTCCCAATTAGACCATCAAATCGGTACAAAAGACAGCACCTGGATTTAGCATCTGATTTCTCCAGATCAAAATGAACTGAAAAGGATATACACTCAGTGGCCACTTTATTAGGTAGAGGAAATTCCTAATAGAGTGGCCACTGGGTGTATGCTCGAGGTCTTCTGCTGCTGGAGCCTATCCACCTCAAGGTTTGATGTGTTGTGCATTCAGAGATGCTCTTCTGCACACCGTTGTTGTAACCTGTGGTAATTTGAGTTAATGTCACCTTCCTGTCAGCTTGAAACCAGTTTAGTCATTCTCCTCCGACCTCTCTCATGAACAAGGTATTTTCATCCACAGAACTGCCACTCGCTGGATTTTTTTGTGTTTTTGCACCAGTCTCTATAAACTCTAGAGACCATTGTGCGTGAAAATCCCAGGAGATCAGCCATTTCTGAGATACTCAAACCACCCCGTTAGGTACCAGCAACCATTCCACGGTCAAAGTCACTCAGATTGCATTCTGATGTTTGGTCTGAACAACAATTGAACCTCTTGACCATGTCTGCGTGCTTTTATGAACTGAGTTGCTGCCACACGATTGACAGATTAGATAATTGCATCAACGAGCAGGTGTACAGGTGTGTCTAATGAAGTGACTACTGAGTGTAAGTGCATGCAAGTGCGTGTAAGATAAATAAAGGAAATAATGAATTTTGCCCTCCCTTCGCCATTGCCTGAGGCTCCCGTGAATTATTGTCCTAGACTTCTGCTCATTGAGACGTTTGCACTAACTGTGTAGCCATCATTGTTTACAATCGTAGTACAGTGATGCTGACCCGAAAATAGAAGTTAACTGCTGATGGTGGATATGATTTAAAATTGAGAACAACATCTTTTCTGAATGGATCATAATTTTATATTTCCCACCTGATGGATATAAACAGTGCCAGGGTATGGCTGTTTGGAGAAGGCAGTTAAAATCTTATTTAAAACAAATCGAATGACATCTCCTTATAAAAAAAAGCAATCCTAAGGCATGTGAACATGTCATGTAGCCATCTTGCTCCTTCACTCAAAAATAACTCATATGTCCAGTAAATCAATTTCCCCCTTCTTCTAACTGCATCTGCAGTGTAATTCTTTTCAGCCGCTGTCACGGCAACCGATTATTGTACATAGCCATTTACAGGGAGTGGGGACAATGAAGTGCACTTGACGCTGACTTCATTTAAGTAATGGGCGAGAGACTCTTGTCAAAATATTCCGATGATCTGGTCATTTGAGCATTTCCTACAATTCCCAGAGTTGATTGCAATTCCCTCACCGCACTACTCTGGTCAAAGAGTAATTGCAGGCAGGATGGTGGTTTTATTTTAGGAAAAGCAGGGAAATTAAACACAAAAGAAGATTCAGATGCCCTTGACTTCACTAACACACAAACCATAAGAGGCCTACTCTGCAGGGCATCACTGTGTATCAGAATACCTTTGATTTCAATGTGAATGTAACACCACTTTACTTAATATCACAAATGCATTGTTCAGAATCCGGGCTTCTAAAACTCTGACCAAGAGCTTTGTTTTAGGAGAGAGATCTGTTTAGAAGAGGTATCGCCAAACAGGAACTCAGAGCCAGAATCAGGTTTAATACAGTATCACTGGCGTATATCGTGAAATTTGTTGTTTTGTGGCAACAGTATAATGCAATACATAATAAAAAAACTATAAATTACAATAAGAAATATATATGCTGTATTTTAAATTAAATAGGCAGTACAAAAAGAGAGTAGAAATACTGAGGTGGTGTACATGGATTCATTGTCTGTTTATAAATCTAATGTCAGAGGGGAAGAATCTGTTACCGAAACATGGAGTGTGTGTCTCAGGCGCTTATACCTCGTCCCTCATGGTAGCAATGAGAAGAGGGTGATGGGGATTCTGACTGATGGGTGGTGCCTTTTTGAGGCATTGCAGGGAGCACAGAATATTACAGCACAGTACAGACCACAATGTTGTGTCGAACTTTTAAACTACTCGAATATCAACCTAACCCTTCTCTCCAGTTCTCTATCATCTGTGTGCCCACCTAAAATTATCTTAACTGTCCCTAGTGTATCAGCTTCTACCACCATCCCTGGTAGTGACCACATGTTATGCAGATTATTAATATGCTTGGCAAAGAGTAATTCAAACATAAGATTATCATTGCTAGAACATGGAACATAGAATTCAGCACAGTACAGGCTTATAAAACTCCACATTGGATAGTCCCAAGGCCCAGAGCGACAGAAGGTCCAAAGACCTCACCCCTGGAAGAGGAAGGATCTTCGATGGAAGAGTAGCCCGGCACAGAGGACTCTGGTAAACTGCCCTCGGTGGCCTGAGCCCCAGTAAGGGCAATGGTCTTAAGTATGTGCAGGTCCTTAGGCTTACGGTGCGCCAACCACTTAACCCGCTCCGAAATCAATCTTTCCTCCCGCATAGCCCACCATTTTTCCTTCCTTCAGTTAGGTTTGGTATCCTGCAAATGCACTGAAATCAAATGGATTGAAAAGTCAGAGTGGACTTTATTGTCACGTGCACAAGTCCTCATATGCACAGGTGCGATGAAAAACTTGCAGCTGCATCATAGGTACGTGGCATCAGATAAGCAGCATTCACATGAAAAACATAAATCAAGCACAAATTAAACAATTTTCACAAGGGAGAACATACTTAGCACAAAGCAGTATTGATTTTAGTACAGAGTTATCAAGGTGGTGGTAGTGATTAGGGTTGTGCTGGCTGCTTTGAGAACTGAATGTTTGAATGGAAGTAGTTGCTCTTGAACCTGGTGGTGTGGGACGTCAGGAGAGGTAGGGAAAACTGTCCCCTAACATCCCTGTTACTTTATCCTAACCTGATCCTTAACTCAGTTCGCTGTTCCCAAGACCATCCCTGCAATGAAAACAACTAAGCTGAGCCACAGCCCCGATGGAGACCGTGGCTCGGGTGTGACCCAGGCCGAGTGCAGTGAGACCGATCGGTCACAGCCCGACAGTACTCTGTGTGTTTGTGGGTCTCCCAGGATTTTTGGTATGCATAGGCCGGTGCTGTATACAAAGGCTGTAGATGACTTACGTGGACCTGGGATATCTTCCTTTTACCTCAGGAGAAGGAGATCTTGACCATATCTCCTTCATCGCTGACCTCCAGCACTGGAGAGGTGCCACCACTTTGTCTCCATCATTCTCCGCCAGGATAAGTGGATTGTCATCAGTGTACTCACCTAGACCCATGACCCCAGCCTGAAGGCTGGAAATACACTCATTCAGCTTGAGTGGGAAGGCCAGTGTCGCCTCAGTTCAGTTTAAAGCAGACCAGAAGACTGAGGAAGTTTGGCAGGTCCCAATGACTCTCAACAGTTTCTACAGATTCACCATTGAACCCATCCCATCAGGATGCGTCAGACACTGGTACGCCAACTGCTCTGTCCAAGACCACAACCAATTGCAGAGCATTGTGAACACAACCCAGTCTCTCCTGTAAACCAGCCTTCCCTCTACAAACTCTTCCTACACTTCCCGCTGAAAGCAGCCAACAGAATGGAAGAATGCGGAAGCTTTGGGGAGGGTGTAGAGTAGACTTATCAGGATGCTGCCTAGCTTGGAGAACATACCTTATGAGGAAAGGTTGAGTGAGCTGCGACTTTTCTCTTTGGAACGACAGAAGATGAGAGGTGACTTGATAGAGGAATATGTGGTTATGAAAGGCAGTGGATCTTTATCCCAGGGTGACAATGGTCAAGCCCAGAGGACATCTATTTAAGGTGAGCGGAGCAAGGTTTAGAGCAGATACCAAAATAGGTTCCTTACACAGAGAGTGGTGGGTACCTGGAAAATACTGTGGTAGAGGGTGAGACATTGGAGACATTTAAGAGACTCTTAGATAGGCAAATGGATGTAAGAAAAATGGATAATGGGCTATGTGGAGTAGATTTATTTTGGTTGGCACGACATTGAGGACTGAAGAGCTGGTTCTATGTTGTAATGTTTTATGTTCTATATTCTCTACGCTCCAAAATTCAAAGTTCAAATTAAATTAATTATCAAAGAGCATATATGTCACCATATACAACCGTGAGACTAATTTTCTTGCGGGCATACTCAATAATTTCAATATCCATAACAGAATTGATGAAAGACTGCACCATTAGGGTGGAAAACTATTGTGTAAGAGACCACAAACTATGAAAATACAAACAGAAAGACAATAAATAAATAAACAAATAAGCAATAAATATTGGAACGTGAGATGAAGAGACTTTGAAAGTGAGTTCTTTGGTTGTGGGAATGGCTCAGTGATGGGGAGAGTGAAGTTGAATGAAGTTATTCCCTCTGGTTCAAGGACCTGATAGTTGAGGGGTAATAGCTAATCCTGAACCTGGTGGTGTGAGTCCAGAGGCTCCAGCACTTCCTTCCTGATGGCAACGACAATGATTTCCTGGGTGGTGGGGGTCTCTGAAGCTGGATTCTGTTTTCCTGCAACAACATTCCATGTAGATTGCTCAATGGTGGGGAGGGCTTAACGTATTCAAACTCTCTCTCTCTCTCCCTCCTTCTCTCTCCTCCCTCTCTCTCTCCCTCTCTTTCTCACTCTCTCTCTCAGTCTCTCTCCCTCTCTCTCTCTGTCTGTCTCCTTTCCTCTCTGTCACTCTCCCTCTCTCTCTCACTTTCACTCACTCTCTGTCTCTCTTTCTGTCTCTTTCTCTCTCCCTTCTCTCTCTTTGTCTGTCTGTCTCTGTCACTCTCTCCCTCTGAATCTCTCTCATTCTCTGTCTCTCTCTCTCTGTTGCTCTCCCTGTTTCTCTCAATCAGTGGCAAGATAGCATAGCGGTTAGAATAACACTATTACAGTGCCAGCGGCCCTGGTTCAATTCCTGCTACCCGTCTATAGGGAGTTTGTACATTCTCCCTGTGACCATGTGGGCTTCCTGGCTACCTTCCACATTCTAAGGAGGTACATGGGTGTAATTGGGTGGTGTGGCTGTTTGGACAAGAAGGACCTGTTACCCTATTGTATCTCTAAAAATAAAAATATATAATCTTGCATCAGTAAACTTATGTTAATTTTGTTGTTATTTTGCACATGCAAGTTACTTATAATTTACATTAACTTGTAATTGTCCTTGTCTTGTACTGTGTAGCTGCCGTAAATACCTAATTTTCACGGCATTTCTACCCTGGGTATGCCTACCTATGAAAACAATAAACTTGTACAAATGCATGATCTCCTATTCTATGCATTGTTGCAATTTTCCATATGGTATAAGGTGAAATGTGCACCGAATTTCCTTTGGTTCCAAAGTGGGATGGGGGGGGGGACAATATTCAGTGTTTGTGGTGTGGAAAATGCAACTCGAGTGAGACTGCAGGCAACCTATCGAAGACTGGGGAGAGTAATGCCTTTTTTAACGGGAAATAAAAGAGCATTTTTAATATATGACAAGTGCTTTTTAGTAGTACTGCAGTCTAATGCAAGCCTGGGTCTCTGAGGGTTTATTTAAAGATTATAAAGGCTTTAAACAAAAGCTGATGTATGGAAGGTGTGTGTGATGTGTGACACCGATTTAGTCATTTAACAATTTGCTTCAATGACTGACATGCAGGAAAATAAGCTAGTCCCTCTTCCACGGAGAAGGTGGCGGTTCTTGTGTGTTAATTTTTTACTGTAATTCCTGTCATCTCTCTATCTTTCCTTATTACCCCCTTGGCTCCCCAGACACACACACAGAAAGCAATAAGCAGGGGAGCCTCGTGAACGCATCCAGCAATTGGAATGTATTGCAGCGAGACCCCACGATTGCATAGAGACGCAATGTGGAAGCAGAATTTAGAGCCGCCATGTTCATCTCTGGCCCCCAGATCACGGGAATGGATGTGTCAGCAGCCGGGAGTGGGAGTGCACATTGTACTTGCTGGAGCTGAGAAGAATGTGAGGTGGGGGGGGGATCTCATTGGAACTTAACAGATATTGATTGGCTTCGATAGAGGGGATATGGAGAGGATGTTACCTGTAGTGGGAGGGTCTAGGACCAGAGGGCACAGCCTCAACTTAGAGGGGAGTCCACTTAGAGCAGAGATGAGGAGGAATTTCCTTAGCCAGAGGGTGGTGAATCTGTGGTGTTCACTGTCACAGATGGCTGAGAAGGTCAAGTCCTTGGGTACATTTAAAGTGGAGATTGATAGGTTCTTGATTAGTCAGGGTGGCAAAGGTAAATAGGATTGAGAGGGAAAATAAATCAGCCATAATGGAATGACGGAGCAGACTCGATGGGCCGAATGGCCTAATCCTGTTCCTATGCCTTATGGACTTTTGGTCTTAAGGGAGATTTATGAAGGTGGTGCTGGGATCAGATGATTCTTGGAGGACAGGATAAAATGAGCCCGTTTCCTTTGGAACAGCGGAGGCTGTGGGAGGATTTAATATGGACCATCATCAAGGACCCCCCCATTCAGGCCATGCTCTCTTCTCACTGCTGCTATCAGGAAGGAGGTACAGGAGCCTTAGATTCTGCACCACCAGTTTCTGGAACAGTTATTACTCCTGAACCAGTCTATACAAATTCACTCACCTTAATGCTTAATGCTCGGGGTGGCATGGCATCATAGTGGTTAGCACAACACTTTATAGTACCGGCGACTGGGGTTCAACTCCTGCAGCTGGCTGTAAGGAGTTTGTAAGTTTTTTCCGTGACTGCTTGGGTTTCCTCCCACAATCCACAGACATACCAGTTGTTAGGTTAATTGGTCATGAGACATAAGAGCAGAATTAGGCCATTTGGCCCATCGAGTCTGTGCTGTCATTTAATCATGGCTGATCCTTTTTTTTCTCCTCCTCATCCCCACTCCCTGGCCTTCTCCCCATAACCTTTAATGCCACGTCCAATCAAGAAGCTATCAATCTCTGGCTTAAGTACACCCAATGACCCGGCCTCCACAGCTGCACGTGGCAACAAATTCCACAAATTCACCACCCTCTGGCTAAAGAAATTTCTCCGCACCTCTGTTTTAAATGGACGCCCCTCTGTAAGTTGTCTCGTGATTCGGCAAGGATTAAATCAGAGGTTGTTGGACGGTGTGTCTCAGAGGGGCAGGAGGGCCTATTCCACGCTGTATTTCAATAAATAAATAAAGTATCTGGTTCCACAACCTATGGACTCGCTTTCTGGGCCTGTACTACTCATGTTATCAAAATTACTTATCATTTTTTTTGTATTTGCACAGTTTGTCCTCTTTTGGACATTGATTTTTTGTTTTGTGTGTAGTTTTTCACTGAGTCTGTCGTGTTTCTTTGCATCTACTGTGAATGCCCACAAGAAAATAAATCTCAGGGTATTACATGGCCACGTTTACATAGTTTGATAATAGATTTGATTTGAACTTTGAACTGTGGTGGAACAAAACTGAGGAACTCAGAGAGGGTAGATGGAAAATAGTTACTATCCTCGGAAATGGGGCCATTTTCGAAGGCCACGGACTTCAGGGTTGGAGGAATAGTTCTTCCAGCTAGCGGGGAATTGGATGTCCTGAACACTACCTGAGAGGGCCGAGGACATAGAATATGTCCTACATTTAAGAAGTTCAATAAGAGTGCAAAGAAAATTTGTAAGGATGTTGCCAGGACTTGAGGTGCTGAGTTATAGGCAAAAGTTGAGTAGGTTAGGACTTCATTCCCTGGAATGTAGGAGAAGGAGGGGAGATTTGATAGAGGTGTATAGATATGGTAGGGTGGCAGGGTGGGAATGTGTCTCTACCAAAGGAGGTCTAAGGTGCTCCTTCCCACCGCTAGCCTGCAGGACACCCTTGGGCAAAGTGTAGCACCTGCTTGGCCCCTTTCCCCCACCCCCCCCCCCCCCCCGCCCCGATCAGGGTTACATGAAGCCTGGATATCACAAGTCATTGTTATGCGCCCCCTGGCACCGGACAATCTCTGAGGAGTATTGATAATGGCTGGGGTCACCCGTCTTGTAAAGACACTGCCCAGGGGAAGGCAACGGCAAATCACTTCTGGAGAAGAAATTGCCAAGAACAGTCATGGTCGTGGATAGAGAAGGAAGACCATGATCACCCATCTCATACGAGAAGGCACATAATGATGATGATAGATACGGTAAATGCAAGCAGGGTCTTCCCACTGAGGTTGGATGGGACTAGAGCTAAAGGTCATGGGTTAAGGATGGAAGGTGAAATGTTTAAGGGGAACGTGAGTGGGGGATCTTTTTCTCTCTGAGGGTGAGGAACGAGCTGCCAGCAGAAGTGATGGATGTGGATTTGATTTCAACACTTAAGAGAAAGTTGGACAGGTACATGGATGGGAGAGGCATGGAAGGTTATGGTCCGTGTGCAGGTCGATGGGACTAGGCATGGATAGGTGGGCCAAAGGGCACATTTTTGTGTTGGAGTGTTCCATGACTAGTTTCCAAGTTCTTGACGAACAGTAACGCACTGATCTGCAGAGCAATGAGTAACATTCTATTTTAACCAGCCTGGAGGAACCGGGTGAATGGATCCAATTCTGGGGTGAATTGATTGATTTATGATCTAAATTGTTCGGCACACTTTCATTCTCTCCTGTTTTATGATGACCTTCTCGTGGAAGCACTGCGATGCATTTTGTCCCGCTGCCAGGCAGCTAATCTGACTGGACATACCCAGTGAGGGATTCTAGGCAGGGGAGCCTGGAGGAGTGTCAGGAATGATCAGTGACCCCCCCCCCCCCATCCGTTTTCCCGTCTGTCTGGTTGTGACGAGGGGACCATGAACTAAAACATCTAAAGGCAACCTACTGCAGATGATGGAAATCTGAAACAAAGTCAGCAGGATGTTAGAAAAGTTCAGCAGGTCGGGCAGCAGCTGTGGAGAAAGCAGTTGGGTTACACCGGTTACACAGAGACAGAAGAAATTCTGTAGATGCTGGAAATTTGGATCAACACACACAAAATGCTGGAGGAACTCAGCAGGTCGGGCAGCATCTGTGGATGTCTTGGGCATCATCGTATCAGAGGATCTATCCTTGATGCAACTAAGAAGAAGACATGCCAGCTAGGACATGCCCTCTTCTCATTACTACCATCGAGGAGGAAGTACAGGAGCCTGAATACCTACACTCAACTCACAGGCAATCCTATTCTATTCCTATTTCTGTACCAATTCTCTATCTTATTCTCCCCACATCCCATAAGAACAGTACAGTACAGGCTCTTCATCTTATGAGGCTGCGCTGTCCTTTTAACCTACCCCAAGATCAATCTAACCCTTCACTCTCACATAGCTCTCCATTTTTCTATCATTCTTGTAGTTGTAGTGGTGAAATCACTCGAGTTGAGTATGATGTTCTCCTAAGGGGTTGTGTGTTGGTGGCTCTTCACGTGGCTGTAGAGGCCAATCTGGGATCCATATATTCTAGTGCAGTGTGGACATGAGGAAGTGGTGGTTATGGTTAGTGGGTGGGTCTTTTGGTTGGTTAGTCTCTCCCTTTACTTCTGCTGTTGTCTCTCTGTGGCAAAGTGGAGGTCATTCCCATGTAGTGCAGCTCCCTCCTGAACAGATTTCCTCTGGGCGGGTGTATCTATTGAGTGCAATGTCTTCCCAGTTTTTAGACGCCATGTTGAATTTCTTCAGGCTGATTGTGATGTTATCTTTGAAGTGCTTCCCTTGCCCACCAGGGGCTCGCTGACCTTCCTTCAAGTGGAAATAAAGGACCTGTTCAGGGAGTTGTGAGTTAGGCATTCGACTGACTTGACCTATCCACTGGAGTTGGTATTGTTTTATTGTGATGGAGATGCTGTTCCTGACCCTCCTCCAGTATGCTGGTGCTAGCATGTCATGTCCTTCCAGGTGATGCTCAAAAACATCTATGTGCCTGTCTTAGTCTCTTAAATGTCTCTAATGTATCTGCCTCTATCACCATCGCTGAGAGCGTGGTCCACACACCCACCAGTCAGTGTAAGGAACTTACCTCTGACATCGCCTCTATATTTGCCTCCAATCATCTTTTGAATTATGCCCTCCTGTATTAGCCATTTCCACCCTGGGAAAAGGGCCCTGGGTGTCCACCATAACCTTACATACCTCATCAAGTCACCTCTCATCTTCTTTCGCTCCAAGTTGTCTTAAGAAACATAACTGCGACACCTTAACTTCCAGTAACCTTTGGTCTAAATGTCCATTTCAACCTCCAGTCTTAACTGTTCCAACAACTCCTGGCCTCTTCCCTTGATCCACTGTCCATTGGCTGGGAACAATATTGTGACTAGGCAGCACTGATTAAAGCCATCCAAAGTTAGTATCTCCTAATGGGGGGGGGGCAGGGGGTGCTGTGTGTCTGTAACTGTGTTCAGTGATCCTGACCTGGCCGTTACTGATGGATGAATCTGTAGTGGAAGGGGCAAAATCCAAAGTTATGGGACCATTGTAATCCCGGTGCATAAATGGGCCCTCTCACTAACTTCCAAGTGCTCCCCAAACCAGAAGGGCCTTGGGGAAACAATGGCCTGATTTTGCCTTCCATAGCTCACCTCACTCTACCTGTTATTTCTAAGGTCTTCCTTCTTGAGGCTTTATAAGGCACTTAATCAGACTGCTCTTGGAGTATTGTGAGCACTTTTGTGCTCCTTATCTAAGAAAGGATGTGCTGTCATTGGAGAGGCTCCAGAGAAGGTTCATGAGATGATACTGGGAATTAAAGGGTTAACGTATGAGGAGCGTTTGATAGCGCTGAGCCTGTACTAGCCGGGGTTTAGAAGAAAGAGGGGGATCTCATTAAATCTACTGAATATTGAAAGGCCTAGATAGAGTGGATGTGGAGAAGATGTTTCCTATAGTGGGGCAGTCTAGGACCAGAGGGCACAGATAGAGTGAATGTGGAGAAGATGTTTCCTATAGTGGGGCAGTCTAGGACCAGGCATAACCTCAGATTAGAAGGACATCCCTTTAACACAGAGATGAGATGAAGGTTCTTTAGCTAGAGGGTGGTGAATCTGTGGAAACCAAGTCATTGGATACACTTAAAGCTGAGGTCGATTGTTCTTAATTAGTCAAGGTGTCAAAGGTTAGGGGGAGAAGGCAGGGGAATGGGGTTGAGAGGGGTAATAAAGCAGCCGTGATGGAATGGAGGAGTAGACCTGAATAGCCTAATTCTGCTCCCATGTTTCATGGTCTTCTGAGTTTTTCTCTCTCTGTGACCCTCTTCTTCTGCTTGTGGGCCCAGACAGGTGCCCAAGCCCTGAGCAGTGGAACTCCCCCCCCCTAACTTCCACTTCTCTTCTTCGCTCTTTCCTTAAAACCTGTCTCTTTGTCCAATTTTTTACCTTGATTCATGTAAAATTATGTTTGAAAGCATGCCCACAAAAAAATGTTTGCTACATCAAAAACGTGATATAAATAGAAGTTGCTGCTGACACCCATTTCGCAGGTGTGTGGCTGACACAGAAACATCCAATGTGCTGTCGTCACTGGCCATTTATCTCGACTGAAAATATCTTTCTTCTTTTTTTGACAACTTACTTCGCAGAAAGTTAACCTACTTTCCTGGGAACCAAATTTCTGAATTAAATTTTGGGAAGAAATTGTTTTAAATCACTTTCTGGTAAGCGTCCATATTCCTTCCCCTTTCACGGATGCCACCTGGACTTCTGAATGTTTTCAGCATCTTCTGTTACTATAGGTAGCCAGCATCTGTAATATCAGAAAGGCAGCCAGTATGAACAAAGACTCCGTCCACGTTGGACATTCTCTCTTCTCTCCCGTCGCACAGGAGATAGCGAGTCTGAAAAGCAGGCTCAAGAACAGGTTCTACCCTGCTGATATCGGACTGTTAAACGGACTTCTTTTATGATAAAATGGGCCCTTAGCTTCACAATCTACCTTGTTATAATCCTGCAAGCCCTCTGTGGCAATAAATTTCATAGGTTCATGACACTTTGGCTGAAGAAATTCCTCCTCATTTCAGTTCTAATGTGATGTTCCTCTATTCTGTGGCTGTGCCCTCAGATCCTAGACTCTCCCACTGGTGGAAACATCCACTCTATTCAGGCCTTTCAGTAGTCAATAGATTTCAATGAGATCTCCCCCACTTCTTTCTGAACTCCCTTGAGCACAGGCTCTAAGACGTTAAATGCTGCTCTTATGTTAGTCCTTTCTTTCCTGGGTTCACTCTTGTAAACATCATTTGGATCCTCTCCATGACCAGCACATTTTTCCTAAGGCCCAAACTTGCACACAATTTTCCAAATGTGGTCTGACCAATGCATCCTTACTTCAATATTCTAGTCCTAAATTTTGTTGCATCTGGATTGTACTCCATCAGGATGCCTCTACTTCCTCAGGAGGCTAAGGAATCTTTACACGTCCTTATTGACCCTTACCGATTGTTACTGATGCACCATAGAAAGCATTCTGTTTGGATACATAATGGTTTGTTATGGCAACAACTCTGCATATCACAGGAACCAGCCTCCTCTCTCTGGACTCTGTCTTTATTTTTTGTTCTCTCAGTAAAGCAGCCGGCATAATCAATGACTCCCCCAACTCCAAATGTTCTCTCTTCTCCCTTCTCCCATTGGGCAGAAGATACAAAACCCTTAAAGCACGTACCTCCGGGTTCAAGGGCAGTTTCTACTCCACTGTTGTCAGATAGTTGCCTAGCACAAAAAGTTGGACTCTTGACCTCACGATCTACCTCTTTACGATTTTGTGCTTTATTGTTTTACCTGTACTGCAGTTTCTCTCTAGCTGTTAAACTTTATTCTGCATTTGCTATTGCTGTACCTCGTCCTACCTCAGTGTGCTGTGTGCATTGTGATTTGTATGACCAGCGTGTAAGACAAGATTGTCACAGTATCTCAGTGCATGTGGCAATAATAAACCAGTCCCATGATCAAACATGGTGTAAAGAATAGCTTTATTTGTTTGTTAAGTGGCCTCCAGCCCCCTGCGGACCCAGGTTCAGACGAGGGCACGCAGGCATTGTGCCCAATGGACTCACAGAGATTCCGCTGGGCTTTGCCCAATGAGCCTTGTCTTCCAGACTTCTGATTTGACCCTCAGGCCTCGCTCCTCGGCATTGGCCCCAGGAGCCGGCAATCACCAACGACCAGACCTTGAGCTCCAGACTCACCTGTGACAGGATCCTGTCGCTTCGGGTCAAATCACTTCATCTGGACTGATGATTTCAACCCCCTCTTTCAGATCATGACCTAAAGCATTTGCTTTTATAGATGTTGCCTGGCCTGCTATGTTCCTCCAATATCCTGGTTTTAGCTGCTTTTTAAAGGTGGTGATTGGCCATGCTTCAACTTCGTTTAAGGTGGTGAATTCCACACAAACACTACTCCCTTTGTGCAGAAGTTCCCTTTACCCAAAATTTACTGTACGTCTGTGTACACTGTTAATGAGAACAGTGTTCCTCTATTCACCCTGTCTAAGTCTCAGCCCTCCCACCATCCTCCATTGATGAATCTCCCCTCATCTCCTTTGCTTCATAGAGTCACAGAATACTGCAGCAAGGAAGCAGGCTTTTCGGCCCATCTAGTCTGTGCCAAACTATTATTCTACTCAGTCTCATTGGCCTGCACCAGATCGTAGCTCTCCATACCCCTCACATTTATGTACCCATCCGAATTTCTCTTAATTGTTGAAATTGAACCCATATCTACCGCTTCTGCTGGCAGATTGCTGCATAATCTCACCACCCTCTGAGTGAAAAAGATCCCCCTCTTACCTACTTACTTCAGCTCATTACCACCGGCTGGTGGCGCAATAGCATCAGCGCCGGACTCCAGAGCGAAGGCTCCCGAGTTTGAATCCAAGTCGGGCCATCCCCTGAGCACGTTTTCCATCCGTGCCGGGTTGAGCGTCGAGCTAGCCACTCGGCCTTGTCAGAAAAAAAAAACAAGCGTCGAGTCAGGAACGTTCATACAGTGACTCGGTTAATCCGAAAGGAGACCAATCCTGACACCTCGCGCCAGACAAGAATGACTGACTGTCTGGTGCGACACTAAAAAAAAAGCTCGTTACCTCTTTTGGCCAGTCTTTCAAGTTATGCCAGGCATAGCCCATCTTCTCCTTCTGCTCCCAGGACTGAGATCTTTGGGGCTTCTACTGGCGTTTCTGTAGCTCTGGGTTTTTATGGGATGGGTTTGCTAGCCCCATGCTCAAACCTCCCCCTTTCATAGCTGGGCTTGGGACTGTCCACAGCAGAGTTAAGTTCCCCTCATATTCCCCTCAAACATTTCACCTTTCACCCTTAACCAATGACCTCGTGTTCTAGTCTCACCCAATCTCAAGTGGAAGAAGCTTACTTGCATTTACCCTTTCTATACTCTTCATAATTTTGTAAATCTCTATCAAAAACAGAATCAGGTTTAATATCATTGGCATACATTGTTATGTGGCAGCAGTAAATTGCAATATATAATAATATAAACAACTATAAATTACAATAAGAAATATTCTCTAAAATTAAATTTTATAGGTAATGCAATAAGAGAACAAAATAAAGAAAAAAATATTCAAATATATTGTCATTCTCCCACGCTCTAGGGAATAAGTTCTTGGACAAGTGTCAGATGTGCTGCTCTAACCAGATTTGATAGCTCTGGTAATCTACAACAACAGTGAGCTCTGTAGTCCACTGTCTAATCCACAAAGAAATATTAGCTACTGGGTGTCCTGCAGGAGAGGGAGCTTAAAACAAAATCACTTGTACTCGGGTAACTGGAGCTGGTTTGTGCAAACCAAGAGATGGTGCTCGGCTCCCTGTCGAGACTCGTGTGCTCAGCCTGTCAGTGCTCTGTCACACCAACATCAGACTTACAAATTGAAAATCATTAATAAATCCGAACAGGATATGATAAATCTGAAATCACATTCGATAAACCCAGACACGCTTTAATAAATCAAAAAGATTACTTAGGAATTTTTAAAATCTGACATCAAAATGTCGGAGTTACAAATGGGCTGGTGCCGATCGCTCAAGGTGATGTATCATTTACGTGCAATATATTTATGAGATGCGAATCTAGAGGAGAAAAATTAAAAATAAACTGGACATCTTTTTAATGACAAAATGGAAATCTGCTGTGAGTTCTGCGCCCCCCAACAACCTCCCCCCCCCATGGCTGCTGGTCTTCAACAGGCTTTTTTAGAGTTAATTAGAATTGTCCTCCTTCTTCTGTCAGTGTAGGATCTACATTATTTGAAGGTCTAACAAGGTTTGCTTTTGTTCAACACCTTCATACCACCCCAAGTACCTTCCAGCCAACGAAAGACTTCTGAAGTGTAGTCGTTGTTGTAGGAAGTGTAACCTAAGATCAACTTAAGCACTGAGAGCTCCTGCAGCATGACAACCACTTTTTTGAAGGGTCATTATTTCTTTACATATTTCTGAGTGTGCAGATGGGATTTTAGCTGAACATTATATCTGGTGGTACTTCCAACAGCTAAGTACACCTTCAGTTCTGAACAGTAACGTTAGATTTTTATGTTGCAATGCTGATGGATGATTTGAACTCAGAGTCACAGTGATGTACAGCTAGATTGGTTCTGGTTGAATTGAGTTTGGATTAGTCATGGTTGAGTTGGGTTTAGATTGGCTAGGGTTGAGTTGGGTTTGGATTGGCTATGGTTAAATTGGGTTTGGATTGGCTGTGGTTGAGTTGGGTTTGGATTGGCTGTGGTTAAGTTGGGTTTGGATTGGCTGTGGTTGTTGGATTTGGATTGGCCATGGTTGTTGGGTTTGGATTGGCTGTGGTTGTTGGATTTGGATTGGCTGTGGTTAAATTGGGTTTGGATTGGCCAGGGTTGAGTTGGGTTTGGATTGGCTGTAGTTAAATTGGGTTTGGATTGGCTGTGGTTGAGTTGGGTTTGGATTGGCTGTGGTTAAGTTGGGTTTGGATTGGCTGTGGTTGAGTTAGGTTTGGATTGGCTGTGGTTAAATTGGGTTTGGATTGGCTGTGGTTGTTGGGTTTGGTTTGGCCATGGTTGTTGGGTTTGGATTGGCTATGGTTGTTGGATTTGGATTGGCTGTGGTTAAATTGGGTTTGGATTGGCCAGGGTTGAGTTGGGTTTGGATTGGCTATGGTTGAGTTGGGTTTGGATTGGCTGTAGTTAAATTGGGTTTGGATTGGCTGTGGTTAAGTTGGGTTTGGATTGGCTGTGGTTGAGTTAGGTTTGGATTGGCTGTGGTTGAGTTGGATTTGGTTTGGTTTAGCTGTGGTGAGGTGGGGTTTGGATTGATCATGGTTGAGTTTGGATTGGCTATAGTTGGGTCTGGCTCAGCTGGCTGTGATTGCTCTGAGATTGGAGTGTAGGAAAAGTAAATTTGAGAAATTTAGCCTTTTAATCCTATTTCATCCTTTAAAGAGGTAAGAGGTTAGTTTTGACCTGATAACCTTATATACTGCCCCCCCCCCAGTTATCTCAACATATCTTAATAGCTTTGGTTAACAGAAATATAATAATCTCAGCTTCACCTGCCCTTTCTAGTGCAGAGATTTACATTTAATAAGCTTAACTTTCTGAGAAAAAGTGCTTTCTAATTTCACTCCCGAAGAACCAGCGAGTGATATTTGTTATTGTGGTAAATGTTTGCTATTGTGGTAAATGAGTCTAGGAGTCCAGAACTGATACAAACCCAGCAGTTGTCAACCATAGTCAAAGGCCTTGACCAATTCAGGGTCCACAGCTGTTGACCAGATCTACTCTGTTACTGTCTGATATCCTTAAATAAAATGCTTAACCAATGTAAAAGTTAAACTCCTGAATGTTTTCAGTATAATCAACTTTATTCACCATATATACTGTATTTACATTAGGAATTTGCTGTGGTCAGGGCATGGCATGTAACAAAAATCAATAACATTCAATAATTACAAAAAAATAGTGTTGTATCAAGAAAATGCTTTTTCCCAGGGTAGAATTGTCTAATATCCAATGGCATGCATTGGAGGTGAGAGTGTTAGGTTCAAAGGGGATGTGAGGGGTAAGTTTTTTACTCGGGGAGTGGTGGATGCCTGGAATGGTGGTAGAGGCAAATACATTAGAGGCTTCTAAGAGACATTTAATTAGGAACGCAAATGCGAGGAAGAAGGAGGATTGTGTAGGTAGGAGGGACTAGTTTTTGGGTTTTTTAAATTTAATTTTTTGCTGGTTTGGCACAACATTATGGGCTGAAGGGCCTGTTGCTGAGCCGTGCTGTTATAAGCTGCTGAGAATTTATCAGTAATTAAACAGCCAGCCAAGCTAGCACTTTTCAAAGCAGCAGAGGCATTGAAGGGCTCTTCAAAATGTTCTTCTTGATGTTAAATATCCGGATACCTGTTAATTGTGCCTTAGAGTTTTAAATTGATCTGTTGAAACTGGGAAAAGAACATTAGGCTGCATACTGATAAAATATTCAGTGTTTTCACAAATTATAATTCTGCTCTTTTAATAAAACGGGATTATTAAGATGTGAGAGGCAGCGAGTAATTACTTCTCTCGCACATGATATGTTCGGCTTTCTGACATTGTGCAGGACGGGGTGTGGTGGAGGTAGGTGGTTTGACTGGATGTTGATGTTTCTCTAGTGAAGTCTGCAAGGCATCGTGAAAGGTGAAGTGACACTCACTTTCAAACGAAGGGTCAAGTTGCGATCAGTTAGAGTCATAGAGTCAGACAGGCCTTTCGTGCCAGTTGAACATGCTCATCTATGCTGGCCCCATTTGCCAGTGTTTGGCCTATCAGTATCATTACAGTGCAGTCCAGGCCCTTTGCCCCTTATTCTAGGGGCAATCAACCCTTCTCTCCAGATAGTCCTCCATTTTCCTATCATCCATGTACCCATCTACAAGTTCCTTAGCCCATAATGTCTCTGCCTCGACGACCACCCCCTGGCAGGGTGTTCACGCCCCCACCGCTCTCTGTGAAAAAGCCTATCTCTGATATGCCCCTTCATACTTCCCTTCAATAACCCTAAACTTATGCTGTCTTGTATTAGCAATTTTCACCCAAGGAAAAAGTCTCTGGCTTATCCACTCAATCTATCAAGCCATCTCTCACCCTCCTTCACTCCAAAGAGAAAAGTCCTAGCTCGCTCAACCTATCCACAAGCAACATGCTCTTTAATCCAGGCAGCGTCCCTGTAAATCTCCTCTGTGCCTTCTCTAAAGCTTCCAAAGCTTATGAGACACCAAGATTTCTCCATTAAAATCTGCATGACGTTGTGACCGGTGAAGAGATACGAACTCACATTCAAACAAAGGTCGAAACGAAATCAGTTGCAACGCTCCCTGTGACTATCCCAGAGGTGGACAGGGCTGTAGCCAACCCTTTCTGTGGAGTTTTCCATTTCTGGCCGTTGGTGTTTCCATACCAGAGGCACCTGGTGTTGTTTTACATTTAATCAGTACTTTGACACAGTAAAGTTTTTAACAGTCAACACCCCTATACATTTTGCACAGCTGCCTCTCTAATTTTCAATGCCCCTCGTTAAACGCCTGCTATTGAAGCTTTGGCAACAATATGACAAAAAAAAATGATCTATATCTTTATTGAATTTCAAAGCTTGAGAAATGGTGATCTTGATAAGTTATTTTTCCAAAGGGGGTGGAATATCAATGAAGGGAAGTCTTACTGCAGGTCCACAGGGTGTTGGTGAGTCTGCACCTTGTTCACAGGCTAGCCTCCTGATTTATGAACTGTGCTAGATGTTGGGCTGAAGCTTGTTCTTACAACTAAGATCCAAAGTATCTGGCAACAGTTCAGAGAAGACTTACTTGTTTGATTTCTCCTTCCGGTGAACAAAGTTTTCCTCTCCTCCCCATCCTTTCTCTATTCCTCACTCTAACCGTTTACTTCTCCTCACCTGCCTATCACTTTCCCACTGGGTCCCCTCCTCCTCCACTTTCTCCTATGGTCCACTCTCCTGTCCTATCAGATTCTTTCTTCTCCAGCCCTTGACCTTTCCCACCCACCTGGCTTCACCTATTACTTTCTAGCTCGCCTCTGTCTCCTCCCCAACCTTTTAATTCTGGCATCCTCCCCCTTCCTTCTCGGCCTGAAACGTTGACTGTTTATTCACTTCCATAGGTGCCTGGCCTGCTGAGTTCCTCCAGCATTTTGTGTGTGTTGCTCTGGATTTCCAGCATCTGCAGATTTTCTCATGTTTGTGATTTACTTGATTGATTAGTTATTTATTTTTTGAGATACAGAGCGGAATAGGCCTTTCTGGCCTCTTGACCCTCGCTGCTCAGCAACCCCTTGATTTAACCCTATCCTAAACATGGGACAATTTAAATGACCAGTTAACCTATCAGCCGGTAGTCCTTGGACTGTGGGAGGAAACTGAAAAATCCAGATGAAATCCACGCGGTCACGGGGATAACGTATAAGCTCCTTACAGGCAACGGTAGGAAACAAACTTTCTACTGTCATGATGAAGCCACTGTCAGGCTGGAAGAGCAACACCTCAAATTCCGTCTGGGTAGCTTCCAACCTGATGCATGGACATCGATTTCTCAAACTTCTGGCAATTACTTCACTGGCCCCTTCTCTCATTTTCCATTCCCCATTCTAGTTTTTCTCTCTCCTTCTCCTCTCCTCACCTGGACATCATCTCCCTCTGGTACCCCTCCTCTTCCTCTTTCTACTGTGGTCCACTCTCTTCTCCTAAACAATTCCTTCTTCATCAGCCCGTTGCCTTTTCCACCTATCTCCTCCCCGTTTCTCACTTCATCACCCCACTCACCCACCCACCTTCCCCCCTCACTTGGTCTCACATATCACCTCCCTCACCCATCTTCTTATTCCAGCAACTTCTGCCTTAATTTCCACTCCTGATGAAGGGCCTCGGCCCAAAACATCGACTGTTTACTCCTCGCCATAGATGCTGCCTGATCTTCTGAGTTCTCCCAACATTTTGTGTGTTTTACTCTGAAGTGGGGTTCACCCTTTGAGTCCTGAACATAGATGCCCAGTTAGACATCAGTGAAATGCTGAGGCAGCGCTGCAGATACTGAAGGAATTGCTGTTCTATAAACGCCAGCTATAATTTGCTGATGATACAACTATTGTTGGCAGAATTTCAGATGGTGACGAAAGGGTGTACAGGAACGAGATACATCAGCTAGTTGAGTGGTGTAACCTTGCACTTTTTCACTTTATTTCTATTTTTGCACTACTTATTTTATTTAACCATTTAAAAAATATGTATATACATTGTGAGTCAAAGATTTTTTCTATTATTATGTATTGCATTGTACTGCTGCCTCAGATAACAAATTTTACAACATATGCCAGTGATATTAAACATGATTCTGATTCTGATTCAAAACAGATTAAATCGACTCTAAGGGGGTGTAAAAGACCCCACAGCATTATTTCCAATGGCCTATACGCCTCATGTTGCTCATCTTCTCAGTAGAATTTGTTTACATTTTTATTATTTTCATGATTTGCCCTCTTTTGCACATTGGATATTTGTCAGTCTTTGTTAATGTGTGCTTTTTCATGGATTTAATTTGTTCATTTGTTATGTTCCATGACTATGATTGTTTTCGGCAGATTTTTCTACAGAAGTGGTTTGCCATTGCCTTCTCCTGGGCAGTGTCTTTACAAGATGGGTGACCCCAGCCATTATCGATACTCTTCAGAGACTGTCTGCCTGGAGTCAGTGGTCGCATAACCAGGACTTGTGAAATGCACCAGTCGCTCATACGACCGTCCACCACCTGCTCCCATGGTTCAGATTACCTTGATCGGAGGACTAAGCAGGAGTTATACCTTGCCCAAGGGTGACCTGCAGGCTAGTGGAGGGACGGAGCACCTTACACCTCCTTTGGTAGAGACGTACCTCTACTCTGCCACCAAGCCCACCACTATCTGTGTTAAAAAAACTAGCCCCACACTACTTGAGCCTTAATGCCTCTAGTGGATGACTGTACCTGTGGGATGACGGTATCTATGGGAAACAGGCTGCCAACTCCATCATAACACACACACAAAATGCTGAAGGAAATCAGCAGGTCAGGTAGCCTCTATAGAGAGGAATAAAGAGTTATTGTTTCAGTTCTATACCCTTCATTAAGACTCCAAACATCTACTCATTACTTACTTCCATCAATGCTACCTGATCTGCTGAGTTCTCTGGCATTTTGTGTGTGTTGCTCTGGACTTCCAGCAGCGGTAGAGAATCTTTTGAGTTAATGATTTGCTAGGTTTAATTTACTTTTGCACATTTAGAGAGGGAAATACTGATGATTTTTGCATTCTTTTATTATGCTTCTAATTTTTCCTCAACACCAAATAATACCAGGAATCATAATATTTGGGTGCTATTACCAGGCAGCATAATTTTATGGTGATTGGAGGGAAGTATGGTGAGCGGTGTCAGTGATATGTTTTTCACACAGAGAGTGGTGGGTGAGTGGAACACCCTGCCGGGGTGGTGGTAGAAGCAGATACATTAGGGTCGTTTAAGAAACTCTTAGATAGGCACAGGGATAATAGAAACATAGAGGCTATGTAGAGGGAAGGGTTAGATTGATATACAGTACTGTATTTGTTAACGTGGAGCAGAGAATGAGTTTGTAAATCTGGTGGAAGCAAACAATACTCACAAACTGCTGAAGGAACTTAGCAGGTCAGGCAGCATCTGAGAGAAAGAGTATTTTCTGCTTTTCCATAAATACTGCTTCACCTGCTGTGTTCCTCCAGCAATTTGTGTGTGTTGCTTGGATTTCCAGCATCCGCAGATTTTCTCTTGTTTGGGAGAAAACATTGTTGGGAATGGCTTGCAGGGAGGGGCACAGGATATGTGGCAGAGATGGAGTGCCAGTGGGGGGGTGGGGTGCAGACACATCCATTCCCGAGACACAAGGCAGGGCCATTTGATTCCAAACAGTTGGTTTATTGATCATTACAGAATGTCTCTCTGGTGCTTCCTGCTCCCTCCCCTCTCCCTTCCCCCTTTCCCATTCTCAGTCCACAATAGGGACCCATATCAGAATCAGGTTTTATCATCACTCACATGTCACGAAATTAGTTTTTTACAGCAGCGGTACAGTGCAATGCATAAAATTACTACAGTATTGTGCAACAGCCCTAGGCAGCCTAACTCTTTGTATATGTACCTACGACTTTTGCACAGTATTGTAGCTAGATTAGTGGAGGTGGAGAGGATGTTTCCTATAGAAGGGAGTCTAGGACCTGAGGGCACAGACTCAGGATAGAAAGATGTCCCTTTAGAATAGAGATGAAGGGAATTTCTTTCACTAGAGGTTGGTGAATGTGAAGAATACATTGGCACAGACAGCTACGGAAGCCAAGCGATTGGGTACATTTAAAGCGGAGATTAATATTTCCTTGATTAGTAAGGGCATCAAAGGTTACAGGGAGAAGGCAGGAGAATGGGATTGAGAGGGATAATAAGTCAGCCATAATGCAATGGTGGAGCAGACTCAATGGGCTGAATTCCTAACTCTGCTCCTATGTCTTAAGGACTGGTACTAGAGTAGGTTAAAAGGCTGGCATAACACTGGGCCAAAGGGCCTGTACTGTGTTGCATGTTCTGTGTTCCAAAATGAATCCTTGAAACAGCATTTAATGTGTTAAAAGAAATGCAGTGCAGTGGCAAATATCTTATGGTATGTATGAGCTTTAAAAATAAAATTTGAGCCAGGAACATCCATTATCTTTGCAACTTTGAGCAAATGCTTATAGTTCTCTGGTTGGCACTTCATGTAGAGTGTAGTTCAAAATCCTTCAACACAGGCCGTTAATAATATTTCAATATCTACATATTGCCAAGGTCAGACTGTCCATATATTTTCTTTACAGCTGTGGTGGGAATACACAATGACTACTGCATAATAGACCATAAAATGTCCACAGTTGGAATGATGGGAAATCAATAGAGAGTTACTCCAGTATTCCCTTCCCCCACCCTCTGACGATGCCAACAACCACAACAAAATGGTTGCTGCAGAAAGGCAAGTTGGAGAATAAATCATACAGATCTTGTAAACAGTGGAAACATCTGTAACTGCCAAGGATTTTCACAATATATCTCCATCCCATTGACACCCATTCCTGCCAGAACCAGCATTCCGCCTTGCATTGTCCAGTCAGCATTTTAGGATGTTGGCTGGGTGGTGGGTGAGCCCAGTCAGGGCCTTTCCCCTCCTGGGTCAAACACTGCCGCTCCGGGCGACTGGGAAGGGAAGGCATGGGTGGGAATTTGACCGCTGTTTTGAAGGACACTTTCTGTTGTGTACATGCTTCTTCATCCTAACGAGAGGAGCTAAAGTAATTCAATCCATATTCTTTGGAGTTTAGGTTTATTGAAAGATATAAGATTCTGGGGGGAACCACAGAGTAGATGTTGAGATGCTTCTGTTTGTGAAGAAACATTTGGGAGGGAGACCATTGTTTGCAAAACTTCAGAGGGTGGCGAGGAGGCATATAAGAGTGAAGTAGATTGGCTGGTCGAGTGGTGTCACAGCAACAACCCTGCACTCAACATTGCCAAGACCAAAGCATTACCTGTGGACATCAGGGAGGGGAAGTCGGGAGAACGCACAGCAGTCTTCATCGAAGATTCAGCAGAGGAAAGAGTGAGCAGCTTCATATTCCTGAGTGTGAAGCACTGGATTTCCTCCACACTCCAAAGTGGTATGGGTTAGGGTTCAAAAGTGTGGCCACGGCACAATTCTTAGACTGTGCAGGTCATTGACACAAACGATGCATTTCAAGGTGCATATGACAAATAGAGCTAACCTTCTGATTCAGATTTACTTACTCATCATGTGGGTGTTGAAACATGCAGTGAAATACTTAATTTGTGTTAACAACAAACACGGCAAAGGATGCACTGGAGGCAGCCTGCCTGCCACACACTCCCATGACAACAGAGCATGCTCACAGAACTCAACGAAACGGAGCACAGCAGGCTGCAAAACGACATCAGTAAAACCTCCCTCCCACCCCCCACCCACACACATGGACAGTCCTCCAACTCCAGCACTAGCCTTCGGGCCTTCAGGCTTCAGCCACTGTGGTGAACTATGTGCCTGTCTGGACACGCCCCCTGCGGACTGCTCCTGTGGCTCCTCCCACAGGCCCCTGTATAAAGGCGATCTGAGGCCTGACGCTCGGCCTTAGTCTCCAGGATGTAGTATGGTGGACACTCACTCCTGGTTCCTTCTTCCAGTCAATAAAAGCCGATATCTCGCCTTACATCTCAGTGTGAGTTATTGATGGCGCATCAGCCACTGGGCTAAGACTTCAGAACTTTAAACCTCTCCAGGTCCTGTTTTCTTGTGCTTGTTGGGAAGGTCCTTAATTTTAAACCTGATTAATTCAAGTCTGTAAGACACCATTTGTAAGGACATTGCCTGACAAAAGATTCATAAAGCAAGCTCCTAACACAGAGGACTGATACCCTTTCCCTCCTCATCCTCTGTATTTTATATAGACCTATTTTCAAAGTACAGACATGACATTATTCCTTGCCTTAAGATGCTCTGAGGTTGGGTGCAATTGATGAGAAGATCTTTCCACAAGATGCATGGAAAGTGAAAGATTAAATACTCTGGTGTGCAGATAGCTTGCTAATATTAACGTGAGTGTGGATATTAAAGTCAGTTGGAAATTGCTCGGGATCTTGGCCTGTTTTTATAACAGTATGAAACATTTGCAATTTGCATATTGTTTACAGCGAGGTAAACACTTGTACCTTGACTTGGGATCTAAAAACTCAAAAGTCTCATATTAAAAAAATATTAAAACTCTGGATGACAAACAGAACAAAAAATTTTAATATTGTGGCTTCTCAAATACTCAATTTTTAAGCTTCTATTGCGAACATCACATCCAATATTTAACATTTTCAACTTATCTATAGAATACCATTATTAAAAAAAACAAAGCCTGATTTTTTTTAAAGAAGATAATTTCCAGTGCAATATTTGTTTCAGGCGTTTTAAATTTGATGTGATTTTAATGTTGCACTGTTCCTCAACCCTGCTCTTTTTCATTCCCAGGATGGTGATTAGGGCTGAGGCCTAATTTCAGTTTGATGGATTCCCTCAACTGATATTTTTTTTATACCATCAAGATCTGGATTAGGTACAAAATTCCAGGGACAGAGAAGCTTGTTGCTTACTACAGGCACAGAAACACAAAAGGAAAGTTCTGCACAGTAGAGTAGTGGTTAGTGTAACACTATAACAGTGCCTGTGACAGGGGTTCAATTCCTATTGCTGCCTGTAAGAGTTTGTACGTTCTCCCCGTGACCCCATGTGTTTTCCCCCACATTCTAAAGTCATACTGGTTAGTAGGTTAGCTGGTCACAAACGTGTACTAGGGTGGCAAGGGCTTGTTAGGCCGGGAGGGCCTGTTACCATGCTGTGTCATCTCCTTCCACATGTGATGCACCATCAATAACTCACTCTGAGACGTAAAGGTGAAATACCGGCTTTTATTGACTGGAAGAAGGAACAAGCAGTGAGTGACCATACTACATCCTGGAGACTGAGATGCCGGGCTCAGGCCTTGATCGCCTTTATACAGAGGTCTGTGGGAGGAGCCACAGGAGCAATCAGCAGGGGGCCTGTCCAGACAGGTATATGTAGTTCACCACAACATGTCTGTGCTTCGCTCTTCTCCATACGCCCTTTTCTTTTCCCCTCCTTCCATTCCTTCCTCCTTATCTCTCTCCCACCCTCCCTCCCTCATTCACTCTGTGAGTGCCCTGGGCTGCGAATCAAGTCCATTCTCACCCTCAGCCTTCTTTCCCGTTCCTCAGAGATGGTTGATGGTGGAATCTGGAGCAGCAAATAATCTGCTAGAGGAGCTTGGCGGGTCGAGCAGCGTCTGTGGGAGAGAGAGGAACAGTCGATGCTTCAGGTTCCAGCATTGGAACTGGTTCCAATTCACCTGAGGGACAGGGGATGAAATCATTAGCTAGTAAAGATGAAGTATTCTGGATGTTTCCAGCAATGATCTTAATTCCCTCTGTCCATGAGACATAGGGAAGACAGAGTTTTTAACGAACATTAAAATTCAGTTATTCTGCTAGATCTTGGATACTGAAACTCATCCTAATTCATCAGGCCTGAATAGGTGCATCATTGTAGCTGAAAAATCACTAAAAATATCATATTTTTTTGAAACCAGGGAAAGCATCTGGTTCGGATGGAGTACCTGGACGAATTCTGGAGACCAGTGCTGACCAACTGGCTGGTGTGTTCATGGATATCTTCAATCTCTTGCTCCAGTAGTGTGTGGTACCTGCCTGCCCCAAGAAAGCTTCAATCAAGCTATTGCCCAAGAAGAGCGTGGTAACCTGTCTAAGTGACCATCGCCCTGTGGCACTGGCATCCACAGTAACGACGTGCTTTCAGAGGCTGGTGTTGAAACATATCGGCTCCTGTCTGATTTGGTGACTTGTATCTGTTCCAATTCACCTACCAAGACAACAGGTCTACAGCAGATGCTCTCTTGTTGGCTTCTCACACACCCCTGGAACATCTGGACAGCAAAGATACACACATCAGGATGCTCTTTATTGATTGTAGCTCAGCATTTAACACCATTATCCCCTCTAAACTAATCAGTAAGCTCCAAGGCCTGGGCCTCAATATCCCTTTATGCAATTGGATCCTAGATTTCCTCATTTGTAGGCCCCAGTCTGTACAGTTTGACAAACACATCTCCTGTATGATCTCCATCAGCACAGGAGCACCACAGGGCCGACTATTTAGTCCCCTGCTCTACTCGCTTTACACCTGTGACTGTGCCGCTAACTACTGCTCCAACACCATATACAAGTTTGCTGATGTGGGCCGTATGAATCAGCATACAGGAGGGAGATTGAAAACTTGGCTGAACAACAACCTCTCTCTCAATGTCAATAAGACCAAGGAACTGATTGTAGGTTTCAGGAGAGGGAACCAGAGGTCCCTAAGCCGGTAATCGTCAAGGGTGGAGAGGGTCAGTAACTGTAAATTCCTGGGTGTCAGTTTCTCAGAGGACCCGTCCTGGACCCATCATATAAATATTACTGCGAAGAAAGCACAACAGCAACTCTACTTGCACAGGAGTTTGCAGAGGTTTGCATGTCATCGAAAATCTTGGAAAACTTCTATAGATGTGTGGTGGAAGGTGTAATGACTGGCTGCATTATGGCTTGTTATGGGAACACCAGTGCCTTTGAGCAGAAAATCCTACAACCGTAGTGGATTTGGCACAGTACATCACGGCTCTCCTAACCACTGAGCACATCTACATGACAAGTTGACGTAGAAAGGCAACATCCATCATTAAAGATCCTCACCCAGGCCGTGCTCTTCTCTCGCTGCTGCCATCAGGTAGAAGGTACAGGAGCCTCAGGACATGCACCACCGGTTACAACCCCTCAACTACAAGGCTCTTGTGGACAAAAGGGGTTAACTATTTCATTTAAGGACTCTTTTATCTTGTTATTTGTTGCTCATTATTTATTGCTAATTATTTGCACAGGTTGTTTACAACTTTGAGTTCCTGGTGTTTACAGTTCCTGGTGTTTACAGTTTACAGATCCTGTTCACTGTTGTGTAGATTTGCTAAGCATGCCTGCAGAAAAAGAATCTCAGGTTTGTATGTAATGACATGTATGTACTCTGATAATAAAATTTACTTTGAACTTTGAAATTTTAGATTTCAGACTTCTGAACCAATCACCCCAGTCACACAGCGTTCCCACTGGCTCCGCCGCGTTCTCAAACCTTTACTTTTTTTCTTCTTGTATTGTCTCTTTTGAATTTATTTTCGCTCTGCCTCAGTCTGCACTGCAAACTTTGCCCCATTCTGTTGATGTTGTACTTGTTTCAAAAGTTTCGAAGTACAGTTAATACCAGAGCATACATACACTATACAACCTGAAATTTGTCCTCTTCACAGACTCCAACGAAACAGAGAAACCCCATAGAACAATAGAACCCCTCTCCTCTGCCCCCACCTGTGTCCAGCAGAAGCACCTGAGCCCGCCCCCACCACGGTAGCAGCAGCAGAACTACCAAAGTGTCCCGTGATCCAGACTCCATCAAACTGCACTTCAGAAACCGGTACCAGACAGGCTCTCCAGCGAGGGGGAGAGAGGTCACTCCTGCAGTAAAGAGAGTGGAGACCAGCAACACGGCGTTCCAATGTTATAATCTTCCACGTCGCCATATTGTCATATTTGTTATTACCACATGACCTGTTGAGCGTGTGGCTTCTTGCGAGCAAGGAAGCTGATCACACCCTGGCATACAAACTGATCTGAAGCTGAATTTGAATCTGTGTCTCAGAACGCTGGGAGGCTGAAATGAAAACAATAACCGCTGGCAACCCTTAGCATGTCAGGCAGCGGGTGCGGAAAGGGAAGGAAGTTACTGTTGTTAAATGTGGATGAATGTTAGCATGACAGTGGCAATAACTGGAGGAACACACACAAAATGCTGGAGAAACTCAGCAGGCCAGCCATCTATGAAGGGGAATAAACAGTTGATGTTTTGGGCTGTGGCTCTCCAACTTCCTGATGAAGGGTCGCAACCTGAAACATCGACTGTTCATTTCCTCCTGTAGGGGTTGCCTGACCTGCTGTGTTCTTCCTTTTGAAGTTCAAACTACATTTATTATCAAAGTTTGCATTATATAACCTTGAGGTTCATCTCCTTACAGGCAGCCACGAATCAAAGAAACCAAAAGAGCCCATAAAAAGAGAAGATTGTCAGACACTCAAGGTACAGAGAGAGAAACAAAAACAAATCACACAATGGAATTAAGCAAATAGCGTCCAGAAGAAAAGACACAAAACCTGGAGCTACCGGAGCAGGCCGCAGCCTCAGCCTCCATTCATCACAGAGTTAGAGTGGTATTCTCCAGAGGGTATCTGATCCTGTTGGAGTGGTATACTCCAGAGGGTATCTGACCCTGTTGGAGTGGTATACTCCAGAGGGTATCTGACCCTGTTGGAGTGGTATTCTCCAGAGAGTATCTGACCCTGTTGGAGTGGTATTCTCCAGAGGGTATCTGACCCTGTTGGAGTGGTATACTCCAGAGGGTATCTGACCCTGTTGGAGTGGTATTCTCCAGAGGGTATCTGACCCTGTTGGAGTGGTATTCTCCAGAAGGTATCTGACCCTGTTGGTGTGGTATTCTCCAGAGGGTATCTGACCCTGTTGGAGTGGTATACTCCAGAGGGTATCTGACCCTGTTGGAGTGGTATTCTCCAGAGGGTATCTGACCCTGTTGGAGTGGTATACTCCAGAGGGTATCTGACCCTGTTGGAGTGGTATTCTCCAGAGGGTATCTGACCCTGTTGGAGTGGTATTCTCCAGAGGGTATCTGACCCTGTTGGAGTGGTATTCTCCAGAGGGTATCTGACCCTGTTGGAGTGGTATACTCCAGAGGGTATCTGACCCTGATGGAGTGGTATTCTCCAGAGGGTATCTGACCCTGTTGGAGTGGTATTCTCCAGAAGGTATCTGACCCTGTTGAGTGGTATTCTCCAGAGGGTATCTGACCCTGTTGGAGTGGTATACTCCAGAGGGTATCTGACCCTGTTGGAGTGGTATACTCCAGAGGGTATCTGACCCTGTTGGAGTGGTATTCTCCAGAGGGTATCTGACCCTGTTGGAGTGGTATACTCCAGAGGGTATCTGACCCTGTTGGAGTGGTATTCTCCAGAGGGTATCTGACCCTGTTGGAGTGGTATTCTCCAGAAGGTATCTGACCCTGTTGGAGTGGTATTCTCCAGAGGGTATCTGATCCTGTTGGAGTGGTATACTCCAGAGGGTATCTGACCCTGTTGGAGTGGTATTCTCCAGTGTAATGTTGGAATCTAGGTCTGACTAAAGATTGAGTTTGCTGTGTGTAATGCGGCAGAATCTCAGGTCTGATGCAAGTGTGATGAGCATTCAAGTATTTGGGTTTATTTGGGTCTGGTAGAGTGACAGTCATAGATAACAGAGTGCAGAAACAGGCCCTTTGGCCCATCTAGTCCATGCCAAACCATTTAAACTGCCTATACCCATCAACCCACACCCTGACCATAGCCCTCCAATCCCCTTTTGTTCACGTACCTATACAAACTTCTCTTAAATGTTGAAATCAAGCTCGCACGCACCACTTGTGCTGGCAGCTCATTTTACACTCTCACCACCCTCTGAGTGAAGGAGTTTCCCTTCATGTCTCCCTTAAACTTTTCACCTTTCACTTTTAACCAATAACCTCTGGTTGTAGTCCCACCAAAACTCAGTGGAAAAAGCCTGCTTGCACTTGCCCTGTCTATACCCCTCATAATTTTGTGTTTTTCTATAAAATCTCATGTTAATCTTCTACATCCCAAGTCAGAGACCTTTGTGGGAAGGCTGAGTGTGATGGGTTCCCTTGTGAACCTCTGCTTGGTTTGTACTGTAAATTTAACCAAAGGTTTACAGGTTACCAGAGAAACTGACTGTTCCATAATTCGTGATAACCTTTGAATCAAACAATAAATAAATAAATTCTGGAATTAAATTACTTCCATCATCAGCTGGTTCGGTAAAATTCTTTGACGCAGGGATGAAGTGACTGGATTAATGAATCTGATGATGGTCCAGAGGGGGTTCACAAGAATGAATCTAGGAATGAAAGGGTTATTGTATGAGGAGCATTTGGTGGTTCTGGGCCTGTACTCACTGGAGTTTAGAGGGTTAAAAGGGAGGGAGCTCATTGAAACCTATTGAGTATTGAAAGACCTAGATAGAGTGGATATGTTTCCTACAGTTGGGGAGTCTAGGACCAGAGGACACAGTCTCAGAATAGAGGGACATCCCTTTAGAACAGAGATGAGGAGGAATTTCTTTAGCCAGAGTGAGGTGAATCCGTGGAATTCGTTGCTGTAGATTGCTGTGGAGGCCAAGTCTTCGGGTATATTTAAAGCAGAGTTTGATTGGTTCTTGATTAGTAGGGGTATCAAAGGCTATGGGCAGAAGGCAGGAGAATGGGGTTGAGAGGGAAAATGAATCAGCCACGACTTTTTGAATCCTTTTATTTATTTAGAGATGCAGGCCCTTCCAGCCCAATCAGCCCAATTACACCCATGTGACCAATTAACCTACTAAGCCGTACATCTTTGGACTGTGGGAGGAGACTGGAGCACCCAGAGGAAATGCACGTGGCCATGGGGAGAATGTCCATCCTCACAGACATTGGGGGGGAATTGAACCTGGGTCACCCGTGCTGTAATAGCGTTAGGCTAACCACTACGCTACCATGCCAGCCCTGAATAATGCTGTCTTAAATCATCTTTCCAATCACCCACTTCAGCAGAAATCAGGGTGGAGTTGGAATCGGAATTGGTTTATTATTGTCACATGTACAAAGATCCAGTGAAGAGCTTGTCTTGTACCTGTTCATACAGATCAGTTCAATACACAGTGCAAAAAAATCACAATGCAGAACAGAGTGTAACAGCTACAGAGAAAGAGAGTGCAGTAAACAGTAAGGTGCAAGATGATAAAAGGGGATTGTGAGGCCATTTTATCAGACTAGGAAACTATTTAATAGTCTTATAACAGCAGGGTAGAATTGTCAAATAAAAACACAAAATGCTGGCAGAGCTCAGCAGGCCAGACAGCTTCTATTGGAGGAGGTAGTGACGACATTTCGGGCTGAAACCCTTCATCAGGTCTCCTGCCAGCATTTTGTGTTTTTATTTATTTCCAGCACCTGCAGATTCACCAGGGTAGAATTGTCCTTGAGCCTGGTAGTAGATGCTTCAGACTTTTGTATCTGCTGCCCGATGGGTGGGTAAGGTCTTTGACTATGCTGCCAGTTTACTGAGACATTAAGGAATTACTGGGCAGCCATGGTAGTGTAGCAGCTAGCATGACACAATTGCTGGTTTGGGCATTCTGGAGTTCAGAGTTCAACTCCGGCACCATTTTGTAAGGAGTTTGTACATTCCCCCTATGGAATCAATGGGTTTGTCCCAGGACTCTGGTTTCCTCCCAACGATGTACCGGTTAATAGGTTGATTGGTCATTGTAAACTGTCCTGTGATTAGGTTAGGGTTAATTGGGCTTGTCAGGGGTTGCTGGGGCAACGTGGCTCGAAGGACTGGCAGAGCCCACTGTATCGCAGAATAAAAATCGATTAACAATAATGTGGACAGAGTCTATACAGGGGAGGCTGGTGCCCACAACTGTCTGCAGTTTCTAGTGATCAAGCATAGAGCAGTTTTTACGCCAAGCCATCATGTACCCAGAGAGAATGCTTTCTCTGGTGCCTCGATAAAAATCGGTAAGAGTCGCCAGGGACATGATGAATTTCCTTAGCATCCCGAGGGAGTAGAATCCAGGTGCAACGATATTCAGGAACAGAATATGGAAGCGAGGATGTACTGCTGAGGCTGTGTGAAGCGCTGGTCAGACCACATTCGGAAAACTGTGATCCATTTTGGGCCTCTTATCTAAGGAAGGATGTGCTGGTCCTGAGAGGGGGTCCAGAAGAGATTCACAAGAATAATCCCAGGAATGAAAGAGCTAGCAAACAAGGAGCTGCTTTACCGCGGTGGCACAAAACGCTGCTCCTGAAACACAGATGACTGAGCAAGTGCATAATTCTTACCCAGACTGTCCCACGTATAACTCCGGATCCACGTGGATTAACGTCTGAAACGACCCAATGAGCTTAACAGAGTTGGGGATGATCTATAAATGTTGGCTCCATCTTCGATGAGTCAGTAAAAGATAGAGAGAGGTAAGGTAGGCAGTTGTAAAAAGAGCCAAGGATTAGAAAACCCAAGCACAGGATTGTTTTGATTGTCTTGCAGTTAACTTTTGTGACATTAAGATTCTTGGTTTGGCTGCAGACCCCAAGTTAATAGAACATAGAACAGAAACCAGCCCAGCACAGGAACAGGCCCTTTGGTCCATAATGTTTTGCCAAACCAATTAAATTAGTAAGCAAATGGCCAACTAAACTAATCCCTTCTGCCTCCATATCCCTCCATTTCCCTCATGTTCATGTGCTTATCTAAATGTTTTTAAAGATCCTTAATGTTTCTGCCTCTACCACCACCCCAGGCAGTGCATTCCAGGCAGCCAGCACTCTGTGTGTAAAAAAAATTGCCCTTCTCATCTCCTTTGAACTTAGCCCCTCTCACCTTAATTACATACCCTCTGGTATTGGACATCTCAATGCTGGAAAAAAGACATCAGCTGCCTATGCTTCTCATAACCTTATAAACCTCTGTCAGATCTCCCCTCAGCCTCTGCTGCTCCAGGGAAAACAGCCCAAGTTTGTGCAACCTCTTGTTATAGCAAGGTGTACAGACAAGCCGGATGAACTCAGCAGGCTGCGCAGCATCCGTTGAAAGGAGCAGTCAACGGATGCTGCCCGACCTGCTGAGTTCATCCAGCTTTTTTGTACGTCTTGATTTGACCACAGCATCTGCAGTGTACTTTGTGTTTGCTCTTGTTATAGCACTTGCCCTCTAATCCAGACAGCATCCTGGTAAACCTCTTCTGCACCCTCTCTGAAGTTTGAAAACCTGACCTCACTCAATCTCACCAAGACCAAGGGACTGATTATAAATTTCAGAAGAAGGAAACCAGAGGTCCATGAGCCCAACATGTGAGTGTAAATATGAAGAAAGCGGTTCAGCACCTCTTCTTCCTCAGGAGTTTGGAGATTTGGCATCACATCTCCTCAGCCTCTGCCGCTCCAGAGAAAATGACCTAAGTTTGTCCAACCTCTCATTATAGCACGTGCCCTCTAATCCAGGCAACATCCTGGTGAGCCTCTTGTGCATCGACTCTAAAGCCTCGACAAGCTGTAGAGGATTGACCGGAACTGCATCCAATGCAACAAGTTGGTGCCTCCTCCATGAGGAGGGAAGACAGAGCAGATCATGGCTTTGCTGTACTTTACCTGCTTTCCAATTCCTGTCCGGAGGTGTCTATATAAATATTGTTAATAGCACTAGCATAATGTTAAGCCAGATTTTACTGGGATCTGTTATATGCCCTTGAGATTTATTAGCTATAGGATTTGAAGTAAATTTTTATGAGTTTAAATGAAGCCTCACCACCACTAACTCAGTCCTCTTCATCTTCTTTACAGTGATGCCTTCCTTCTTCACTGTCATTGTCCCTCCTCACTTCATAATGTAGTGGGATAAATCTTGCAGTGGGAAATATTTATTCGACTCACTAGCCAGTCGGCGATCTCATAAATTATCGGGTTTTTTTCCCCATGAACCATAATCAACACTCACTGCTGTATGCTAATGGTTTATTGACCAAATATGGGCTAATTAGACCCATGGAGATGAGACTACAGTGATGTACTGTATACAAAGTAAATTCCAGCCCATAATGCAATGCGCAAGCTACTTGGTGTCTCTTGGTGTTTCAAGAAGGAAAGAAAAGCTCTTATAAGATTTAAAAATCAGTATATTATTTTGACAACATCTGTTATCTCTAAAATCAAAATGCTGTGTATGTTATTTCACTGTACGTGAAGATTTACCCTTGTGTTGGAACAAAGCTATATTTAAATATCCATTATCAGTGTTCTATAAGAGTGAATTATTATCTTTCTTTGTGCAATCGGTGATATTTTATGCTCGCTTGACACTTTGTGTATAGAGTTTACCTGAAACCGATGCAATTCAATACAGGTCTTAACTGAATTAATCAGCCAGGTAATAAATTAAAGATTGAAGGATGTTTGGGCGGGAGACGTTGCAAGGTGTCGATATTTCCGAGGAATCAGATGACCAGGATCCTGAGCTGTTTTTACTCCCTCATCCCAGTCAATCATCGTGATGTGGGCAACACAATTGCGTCGATGTGAACTCCTGATGATCTCTCACTCTGCACTTTCTTGGATCAGAATCAGGTTTAATATTACTGGTATATGTCATGAAATTTGTTGTCTTTGTGGCAACAGTACAATGCAATACATGATAATAGAAAAATAAATACTCTGAATTATAGTAAGCATATATACAAAATATAGTTAAATTAAATAAGTAGTGCAAATATAGAAATAAAAAAGTAGTGTTCGTGGGTTCAATGCCCATTCAGGAATTGGAGGGTGTGTGTCTTCAGGCTTCTGTGCCTCCTTTCTGCTGGTAGCAATGAGAAGAGAGCATGTCCTGGTTGATGGGGCTCTTTAATGATGGAGACAATAGACAATAGGTGCGGAAGTAGACCATTCAGCCCTTCGAGCCTGCACCGCCATTTTGAGATCATGGCTGATCATCTACTATCAATACCTGGTTCCTGCCTTGTCCCCATATCCCTTGATTCCCCTATCCATAAGATACCTATCTAGCTCCTTCTTGAAAGCATCCAGAGAATTTGTCTTCATTACCTTCCGAGGCAGTGCATTCCAGACCCCCACAACTCTGGGAGAAGAAGTTTTTCCTTAACTCTGTCCTAAATGACCTACCCCTTATTCTTAAACCATGTCCTCTGGTACTGGACTCTCCCACCATCTGGAACATATTTCCTGCCTCTATCTTGTCCAATCCCTCAATAATCTTATATGTTGCAATCAGATCCCCTCTCAATCTCCTTAATTCCAGCATGTACAAGCCCAGTCTCTCTAACCTCACTGCGTAAGACAGTCCTGACATCCCAGGAATTAACCTCGTGAATCTACGCTGCACTTCCCCTACAGCCAGGATGTCCTTCCTTAACCCTGGAGACCAAAACTGTACACAATACTCCAGGTGTGGTCTCACCAGGGCCCTGTACAAATGCAAAAGGATTTCCTTGCTCTTGTACTCAATTCCCTTTGTAATAAAGGCCAACATTCCATTAGCCTTCTTCACTGCCTGCTGCACTTGCTCATTCACCTTCAGTGACTGATGAACAAGTACTCCTAGATCTCTTTGTATTTCTCCCTTACCTAACTCTACACCAGTCAGATAATAATCTGCCTTCCTGTTCTTACTCCCAAAGTGGATAACCTCACACTTATTCACATTAAACATCATCTGCCAAGTATCTGCCTACTCACCCAGCCTATCCAAGTCACCCTGAATTCGCCTAACATCCTCATCACATGTCACACTGCCACCCAGCTTAGTATCATCAGCAAACTTGCTGATGTTATTGTCAATGCCTTCATCTAAATCGTTGTCTACCACCTTTGTCTGGCGGTGCTCCCTGAAGATGTCTTGGATACTGTAGAGGTTAGTACCCATGATGGAGCTGACTACGTTTAAGACTCTCTGCAGCTTATTTCAATCCTGTGCAGGCACACCCTCAACCTTCCACCTACCACCCTCCCCGTACCAGACCGTGATCCGCAACGCATCCAGTTGGAACGCTCCTCGCTGTACATCTGTAGAAATTTTTGAGTGTTTTTGGTAACATACACAATCTTCTTGAACTCCTAATTAATGTATTTCATTATTGTAATTGTATTGGCATGAAGTCTTGATGATCTTTCGCCCTGCTTTCTTGGATAACATGGCACGTAAAGCCATGGGGGAAGCTGAAAGGTGACGTGGTGGTATGATAGCTAAAAGTGCTTCCCTTTGCTCCAGGGACCAGGGTTCCAACCATTCATCCAGTGCTGATTATGTGGGATCTGCTCTCTGTAACTATGTGCTTCTCCGGTTTAGGGCCATGGAGCCATACAGTATAGAAAGAGGCCCTTTGACCCAACTGGTCCATGCTGACCAAGGTGCATTCAGAATCCAGAATCCATATTAGTGTAATGGTTAGCTCAATGCTTTACAGTACAGGCGACCCAGGTTCAATTCCCACCGCTGCCTGTAAGGAGTTTGTATGTTTTCCCTGTGACCGCGTGGCTTTTCTCCCATGGTCCAAAGTATGGTAGGATAATTAGTCATGTGATGCCTCAAAGTGCCGTAAGGGCATATTTCACGCTGTACCTCAATAAATAAAATCCAGAATCCACAAGAAGCTGTTCCTGAATCGTTAAGCGTAAGGGTTCTTAATGATGGATGCTACCCTCTTGAGGCACTGTCTTTTGAAGATTTAGAATGTGTGGAGAATGAAATGGGGTTTGGTAGGATCTGTGTAAAGATGTGTGCACTTAGAAAATGCCCCTCGGCCCACTGTGTCTTCACTGACCATGGTACCAATCTGATCCAATCCCACATGCTCCATTGCCCACATTGTTGATGGTAATTGAAGATTAGCTTTATTTGTCTCACGTATGCCGGAACATCGAAGCACACAGTGAAATGTGTTGTCTTGTGTCAACGACCAACATAGTCTGAGGATGTTTTAGGGGCAACCCACACGTATCGTCATGCATCTGGCGGCAAAATAGTGTGCCCACAACCCTTACTAACCTGTATGACCCTTGAAACGTGGGAGAAAACCAGGGCATCTGGAGGAAACCCATGTGGTTAAGGGAAGGATGTGCAGACTCCTCAGAGATAGTGGTGGGAATTGAACCTCGATCTACTGATCACCGGCGCTGGTACAGGCACCCACCCCGTGAAAAAAAACTGCCTCACACACCTCCTTTAAACTATCTACTCTATCCATGCCTCTCATAATCTCAATCACATCTCACCTCATCCTCCTCACTTCCAGAGCAAACAAACCTCTCCTTCCAGCACCTGCCCTCTAATCCTGGCTGCATTCACCTGGTGAACCACCAGCATCTTCTCCAAAGCCTCTACATTCTTCCTAAAGCATGGTAACCACAGCTGCACTCAATACTCCAAGTGTGGCCCAGCAAAGGTTCTATGCAGTTTGACAGCTGACTGGCCAAAGAGTCTATTTCCCAGCACCAGACACATAAATGCTGAGGAAATGGTGGGGGGTGGGGGGGGGGTAAACCAGAAGGCCACAAGACACAGGAGCTGAATTAGGTCTCTCAGCCCATTGAGTCTGCTCCACCATTCGACTGTGGCTGATTTCTTATCCCTCTCAACTTCATTCTCCTGCATTCACCCTGTAACTTTTGACACCCTGATTAATTGGGAACCTATAAACCTCTGTTTTAAGGTACTCCTCCAGGAGGTCCGCAACCTTGTCGTGGATTAGAGGCTTACGTGCCTCATTGACCTGGAGAGCTATGCTGGCTGGAGTCAGGGCTTTATGCTTTGGCTCCTGATAGGATCACCCATGCCAAACAGGTCAAAGGATAAAACTGGTCCACCGGTCCTCTAGGTCCAGGGGTTCAGCTCAGGGCTGACAACCCTGACTAGTAAAACAAAATTGTTACAGTAACAGCAATAAGAATCTCTGTATACCTGAGTGGTTCAGGACAGACAGAGATGGAGGACCTTCATTGCTGTCTTAAACACCAGCAGACGTAACAAGGAGTAAGTGAGTACATTTAAATATACCCAATGACTTGGCCTCCACTGTTGTTCGTGGCAATGAATTCCACGGGTTCACCACCTTCTCTGGCTAAAGAAATTCTTCCTAATTTCTGTTCTAAATGGACGTTCTTCTGGTCCTCGGCTTCCCCTCCTCTCCATATCCACTCTCTCTAGGTCTTCCAACATTCTTAGGGACCGCGTACTGGAGATGTGCAGTTTAACTTGGCGTTATGTTTGATAAGTCCTCTCCCCCCCCCCCCCCCAACAGACGCTGCTCGACCTCTGGAGTTCCTGCGACAGATTGTTTGTGGCTGTGAGGAATATTGTGTTGATGCAGGAAGGTTTAAGGCAAACCAACCACTACTCAGGGCAACACCCCCACACTTGCTGTATTTGTTATATTCCTGCACCAGCTTCACTCTGCGGTATCAGCTGTCAACCTGTGTGTGTTTAAGAGGAATTTTTATTTCAGGATGAGGAAAAGTCACCATCTTGAAAAAAGATGCAGTGATGCGAAGGTATTTTTAAAATAGATTTTTCTTGGCAAAATGAAATAGCTGACAATGGTTCACGTTTCCTTAGAAACACTGTGAGCAAATTAAAACCAATTCCCCATTAAATCTGAAGGATGGACAGCAAAACGAATTTGCATTTTTGTTATGAATAGTGTTTGGGTGCGATGCATAAATTTACCCCTTAATTCCTTTACACACTTGTTTGTGATGCTGTTTATTCTCAGCTCTGGGTTTGTTTTTTTTCCGGAATAACCTCTGTCTTTCCCACACACCAAATTGACATAGAGAGGAATCGATGTTTTTCTAACCTTGCACACGATCTAAACAAACACGAATATATTACTGACATCGCGCTGTCTGCAAATTTTACATACTGTATCTGCAAGGCAGCATGTTCCCCTCATCCCCAGTTCCTGTAGACTTGGATTTTGCATAATTTCGTATAGCAGTGGTGAATGTTTTGCTTGTCTTCGTTGAGACTGTGTTTTCAAATGTCCAACATTTTTGTATAATTAAAAATAAAAATGGTCGAAATAAAGGCAATAAAAGTGTA
Source organism: Hypanus sabinus (assembly GCF_030144855.1). Classification (NCBI taxonomy): domain Eukaryota; kingdom Metazoa; phylum Chordata; class Chondrichthyes; order Myliobatiformes; family Dasyatidae; genus Hypanus; species Hypanus sabinus. Next base: position 25,025,625 of record NC_082723.1, on the reverse strand, counting down.
TTAAGGCCTTTCATATTTTGCCTTGTACACTTCGTTGGCTGTGACTGTGGGCTTTGTTACAATGGTAATTACTGCCTGCTACGCCACTGGCATTCAGAGCAGCAATGAAGGTCCTCCGTCTCCGGCGGTGTTCAGGACTTCCTTCATCGTGTCAGTAGCTTCTCGGTTTTCACTGCTGTCAGTCGTGCAAGTCCCAGGTGGAGGCTCAGGAATACCGTCCCACTCAGATGTAGAAGGATTCTTCATTGCTGTTTCCCTAACAACTTTGTTTGACCATTCAGGATTGATAGCCCTGAAATTAACCCCTGAGCCAAGAGGACCAGTGGACCACTCTTAGTCTGGCCTCTACCCATTGACCTGTTAGGCGTGGGTGACCCTACCAAGAGCCAAGGCACTGGGCCCGGACTCCAGCCAACATGGCTCTCTGGCTCATTGAGGCACGCAAGGCTCCAAACCCCACGACAAGGTTGTGATCCGCTTGTGGTTACAGTGGTGACTGGGTTTAATTAGTTTTTTTTTTGATGCACCATCAATAACTCTTGGAGACGGGAGGCAAACGATAGGTTCTTATTAGCTGCAAACGTGACCACAACATCTTGGAGACTGAGGGAGGAGCAGTGCCTCCAATCGTCTTTATCCAGGGGTCTGTGGGAGGAGCCACAGGAGCAGTCAGCAGAGGGGCGTGTCCAGACAGGTATACACATAGTTTACCACATTTTTATTGAACAATGCAGTTTGAAGACAAAATCACTCTCTTTTTTTCTGGCGGCATTAGGCAGCAGCTGCTGGAATCAGGAGCAACGACAAACTCAGAGGGTCAAGCAGCATCTGTGTGGGGGGGAGGAACTGGCGACTTTTCAGGTTGAGGCCCTGCATTAGACCCAAGAGATGTCCCCTCTCCCTCAGTAACCTATGACCTTTTGTACTTCTGGTTTATAAGGAACCATAGCTTAGTTTAAATGAACCTGTTGAACTTCACTGCATGTGCAAGCTAAGGACTTTGCTCAATGTCTTCTCTAGTGCATCTGGACAAGTGGGGTTTCAAGATTCAAGATTAATCGTCCTTCTTCAGTATAAGTGTAAAGGAGAACACAGTGATTATTATCTGTATCTGATACAGCATCAAGAACACGGGAAATATCAGAGCACACAGTGCATTGAGATAGTACAAGGGAAAACAATATGAGTGTGGAATATAGTGTTACCGTTACAGAGAAATGAGGTCCAAGGCTATAATGAGGTAGATTGTGAGGTTAAGTGTCCATCTTATCAAGTCAAGCCAAGTCACTTTTATTGTCATTTCGACCACAACTGCTGGTACAGTGTATAGTAAAAATGAGACAACATTTTTCAGGACTGTGGTGTTACAGGACACAGTACAAAAAACTAGACTGAACTACGTAATAAAAAAACAACACAGAGAAAGCTACACTAGACTACAGACCTACACTGGACTGCATAAAGTGCACAAAAACAGTGCAGGCATTACAATAAATAATAAACAGCAGTATGTATTGTACTTAGGAGGCTAATCAATCATTTATAACTGCAGGATAGAAGCTGTCCTTGAGCCTGGGTGGTGTGTGCCTTCAGGCTTTTGTATCTTCTGCCCGATGGTGGACTGGGTGAGAAGAGAGAATGACTGGGGTGTGTGGGGTTTTTGATTACGTTGGCTGCTTCACCAAGGCATCGAGACAGAGTCCATGGAAGGGTGTTTCTGTGACTTGCTGAATTGTATCTGGCCCAGGGCGAGGGATGGGCTGCTCGGCTCTGTGCTGGACAGAGGCTCTGTGGACTTCAGCTCAGAACGCCATTTACTTGCGTTTATGCAGGGGTCAGCAACCTTTACCACTGAAAGAGCCACTTGGACCCGTTTCCCACAGAAAAGAAAACACTGGGAGCCGCAAAACCCGTTTGACATTTAAAATGAAATAACACTGCATACAACGTTTTTTTTGCCTTTATGCTATGTATAAACAAACTATAATGTGTTGCATTTATGAAATTGATGAACTCCTGCAGAGAAAACGAAATTACATTTCTGCATGCAACAAAAACATTTTGAACTCCGAAAAAAAGACGTTGGGTTGAAAGTTACTTTTAAGTAAAATATTCAATGTCTATTTGAGTCCTTCTTGTATTTATGAAAAACGCCGAACTTAAATTTTCCGCCAGCAGCAAACCAAAAATATCATCAGCCAGCTGTCAGCCTGAAAAATAAAAGGACTATTTCACTGAACAATGAAAAAATATGAATATACATAAAATAATAGGCAATTAAAATATTTATCATACTTGGTTAATGGGATTTCTGCTCCTGGACCTCAGCGCACAGCGTCTGCACATCAGGGCTGTATGACGTCACCTTCATCTTTACACAGGATCGCAAGCTGTCATCTGTGAAGCATGCGCGATGTTTGTTTTTAATAAAGTTCATGTTGGAGAACACCTGCTCACATACATATGTGGATCCAAAGATCGACAGGACTCCAAGCGCATACTTTTTCATGTTTACATAAATGTCGGGCACAGCATTCCATGTTTCAAACACAAGTTGGTCCGGATTTGGAAGGTTTTCAATATCACTCCATTTGTGATTCTGAGCAAGAACGGCCTTCTGACGGGCAACATCTTCAAGGTCTGCTGTCAAGCGTCTAAACTTGGACACCCATATGTCTTTGTCGGCTATGTCAGCCAGTTCCATCTCAAGATCAGGTTGACTCACACCTGCCAATGCAGTCGTATTCAGTAGGGAAGGATCGATGCTTAAGGGAGTGACCGGGAAGGATAATGTGTTTTTTTCCTCTCTGAACTCACAGAAGCGTTTCCCAAACGATGTTTGCATTGCGATGATTGCAGAATGTAAATACTCCGAAATTATCATGTCGTGACCTTGTTTGAACTCTCTCAAATTGGGGAAGTGAGACAAAGTGCCTTTCTGTAAATCTCTGGCAAGCACTGTCAACTTGCGCTCGAATGCCAAGACATCCTCCAACATGTGCAGGGCTGTGCGTCCTTTCCCCTGAAGAGCTGTGTTCAGCGTGTTCAGGTGCGCTGTCATGTCTACCATGAAGTGTAGCTTTTCCAGCCACTCTGGCTGTTCCAGCTCAGGAAAGTTGAGCCCTTTGCTGCCCAGGAAAGTTTTCACTTCTTCCAGACACGCGACAAAGCGTTTCAGCACCTCCCCTTTGGACAGCCACCGGACTTTGTTGTGCAGCAGGAGATCAGAATATGCGCTTTCCATCTCGTCCAGTAACAAACGGAATTGACGGTGATTTAAACTTTTTGCCATTATTTTATTGACAATCTGAATGACAACATCCATTACTTCTGTGCATTCCGGAGGAAATGTTTGAGCGCACAGTGCCTCTTGGTGCAAGATGCAGTGAAAAGTCAGCAGCTTTCTGTCCAGCGACTTCTGCAGTAAAGCCACAAATCCCTTGTGCGTTCCCGTCATATTCGGAGCCCCATCAGTAGCTACTGACACCAGATGGGTGGTCTTTATTCCTTTGGCTCTTAAACAATTCAAGACAGCCTCACAGATGTCCTCCCCCCGTGTTTGGTCTTTTAGAGGTATCAACTCAATCAGTTCTTCCTGTGGCCCGGCAGAGTTTACATACCGGCAGAACAACGCTATTTGTTCAATATCGCCTTTGTCTTTAGACTCATCACAGGCAATCGAGTAGGCCACAGCTGAATTGATGTCTTTAATTTGCTGTCTTGTGATGTCTTCTGCCATTTTTATGGTTCTGTCTTTGACAGTCTTTGCAGAGAGGGGCATATCCCTGATTTTCTGCACAATTTCACTCTTGTTTTTAAAGTCCGTGAATAGATGTTCTGAAATCTTAATGAAAGATTCTTTTATATATTCACCATCTGTAAACTGCTTCCCGTGCCTGACTATTTCCTGAGCGGCAATATAACTGGCGTATGTCGTTGATTTTCCTGACTTCATCCATTTCTGGAAATGATTTTTGCTCAGATCAACCTTCCGCATCAGTTCCGAAACGGCTTTTTTTCTCTCATCTCCATCCGGATATTTTTGAGCAAAGGCTGCGTGTTTACTCTGGAAATGCCTTGCGACATTTGACTTTTTGTTGTTTGCTAGTTTCTCATTGCATATTAAGCATACCGGTAAACCAGTCTCGTCAACAGTGAAAGCAAATGAATCTGTCCACGTATCATTAAACGTTCTGTTTTCTTCAGTCACTTTTCTTTTTTTAGAATTCTCCATAGTTGGCTTACCTTGGATCGAAAAATTAAAGAAATCGTGCACTGGCGGGTGTCAGGTATTGGCAGTGGTGACGTATATTAATAGCGATAAAAACACGTTGCAGCGGTGTGTTCAGGCAGTCAGTAAACTGCAGTCGAATAACTTTATTCGAACTAAACAGCCTTGCTTCTAAGCCTCCCTCAACCCAGCCCCCATGGACGCAGATGCTGCAAAAGACACGTACTCACAAACCCCCGTAGGCAATCTCCCTTAGCCGGAATGCTGGCTAATTGAGAGCCGTTTCGGATGTGTCAGAAAATGTGTCGCCACACTTACATTGTACAAGATCACCATAATCTTCAAATTTAGAATTACATTTCAAAAGCTAACAAACTAACATAAAATACATTTTAATTAAATACTGACCAATTATTTCCCAAAGCCACAGGGAGCCGCAGCACAGAGGTGAAAGAGCCACAAATGGCTCGGGAGCCGCAGGTTGCCGACCCCCGGTTTATAGTTTGCATGATTTGTTTCTGTTCTCTCTCTGCTCATTGGGTGTTTGATGATCTTCCTTATATGGGTTCTTCTGGGTTTCCTTGCCTCTTGACTGCCTGTGAGGAGATGAATCTCAAGGTTGTATAATTTATACGTACTTTGATATTAAATGTACTTTCAACTTTGAATTTTGCATCCGTATCTCTCAGTGGTCAATTGAACCAACATGTGATACATCCAGATAAGATGCCTTCTTTGGTGCTTTAACTAAAATTGGTAAGGTTTGAAGGAGACATGCTAAATTTCTTTTTTAATTGTGACTTATTTTTTAAAATAATTATTAATTTTAAAATAATTTAAAAATGAATTTTAAAAATGCATGCGATAATTTGCATGAAGTTGGATTTCTCTAAATTAGGTCATTGGTAACCAGGGAGCCCTTGTATCGTATATAATTTATGTAATAATGTAAATTTGTATGTGCCTAGTTTATAGTTGCTCTTTTCCAAGTCAACAAGAGAGAAGGTCCTTACTGGGCTTATTCAGTGTCAATGACTTGCTTTTGGGTGATGCTGATTTGGTCGCTATCCGTGGGGACTGTATTTGCAAATTCGTGCACTCGGCAGCTTGAGAGGAAATGTTGAAACGATGTAACTCAGTGCTCATCTTTTCTGTATGTTGAGGAGAATTCTTCCTGAGTTCTCAAAAAACCAGAAGAGAAACATTTTTTTTCCAAAAAGAAAAGGTAATAGAAATAGCTGTATAATAGGCTTGTTTATGGCACTTATCTTGGAGCCAAACATAGGAGGAATATTGAGAGATGCTCCTGCATTTCTAAGCAGCAAACATCACTGATGATGCAAGTAAATAGAGACCTGTGCTAATTAGTGTGGTGGGAGCACTTACGTATTGTTTAATGAGAGGCCTGCTGAGCTTAGAGAGGCCTGGTAATAAAAAAATTAACAGATTTAAGGATTTGTTGAAAAATCTCCTAAACCCAAGGCCAGGTGAGATTATTGCAAAGGTTTAGGTTTGACTCATGGTTAAGATAATCTAACAAAATAGATTGTAGCTGAATATAGTATAAAGTTGTAGCTGAATTGTTCATCCAGTTTGGCAAAAGAATAAACCAGGGAAGGTAGTGCACCTATGGTTGACAAGGGAAATTAGGGATAGTATCAAGTCCAAAGAAGAAACATATAAATTAGCAAAAAAAAAGCGGCACACCTGAGGACTGGGAGAAATTCAGAGACCAGCAGAGGAGGCCAAAGGGCTTAATTAGGAAAGGGAAAAAAGATTATGAGAGAAAGCTGGCAGGGAACATAAAAACTGACTGTAAAAACTTTTATAGATAAGTGAAAAGAAAAAGATTAGTTAAGACAAATGTAGGTCCTTTACAGTCAGAAACAGGTGAATTGATCATAGGGAAAAAAGACATGGCAGACCATTTGAATAACTACTTTGGTTCTGTCTTCACTAAGGAGGACATAAATAATCTTCCGGAAATAGTAAGGGACCGAGGGTCTAGTGAGATGGAGGAACTGAGGGAAATACATGTTAGTAGGGAAGTGGTGTTAGGTAAATTGAAGGGATTAAAGGCAGATGAATCCCCAGGGCCAGATGGTCTGCATCCCAGAGTGCTTAAGGAAGTAGCCCAAGAAATAGTGGATGCATTAGTGATAATTTTTCAAAACTCCTTAGATTCTGGATTAGTTCCTGAGGATTGGAGGGTGGCTAATGTAACCCCACTTTTTAAAAAAGGAGGGAGAGAGAAACCGGGGAATTATAGACTGGTTAGTCTGACATTGGTGGTGGGGAAAATACTAGAATCGGTTATCAAAGATGTGATAACAGCACATTTGGAAAGAGGTGAAATCATCGGACAAAGTCAGCATGGATTTATGAAAGGAAAATCATGTCTGACGAATCTTATAGAATTTTTTGAAGATGTAACTAGTAGAGTGGATAGGGGAGAGCCAGTGTATGTGGTATATTTAGATTTTCAAAAGGCTTTTGATCAGGTCCCATACAGGAGATTAACTTAAACTTAAAACACACGGTATTGGGGGTATGGTACTGATGTGGATAGAGAATTGGTTGGCAGGCAGGAAGCAAAGAGTGGGAGTAAACAGGACCTTTTCAGAATGGCAGGCAGTGACTAGTGGGATACCACAAGGCTCAGTGCTGGGACCCCAGTTGTTTACAATATATATTAATGATTTAGACGAGGGAATTAAATGTAGCATCTCCAAGTTTGCGGATGACACAAAGCTGGGTGGCGGTGTTAGCTGTGAGGAGGATGCAAAGAGGATGCAGGGTGACTTGGATAGGTTAGGTGAGTGGGCAAATTCATGGCAGATGCAATTTAATGTGGATAAATGTGAGGTTATCCACTTTGGTTGCAAGAACAGGAAAACAGATTATTATCTGAACAGTGGCCGATTAGGAAAAGGGGAGGTGCAACGAGACCTGGGTGTCATTGTACACCAGTCATTGAAGGTGGGCATGTAGGTACAGCAGGTGGTGAAAAAGGCAAATGGTATGTTGGCATTCATAGCAAAAGGATTTGAGTACAGGAGCAGGAAGGTTCTACTGCAGTTGTACAAGGCCTTGGTGAGACTGCACCTAGAATATTGTGTGCAGTTTTGGTCCCCTAATCTGAGGAAAGACATTCTTGCCATAGAGGGAGTACAGAGAAGATTCACCAGATTGATTCCTGGGATGGCAGGACTTTCATATGAAGAAAGACTGGATTGACTAGGCTTATACTTACTGGAATTTAGAAGATTGAGGGGAGATCTTATTGAAATGTATAAAATTCTAAAGGGATTGGACAGGTTAGATGCAGGAAGATTGTTTCCGATGTTGGGGAAGTCCAGGACGAGAGATCACAGCTTAAGGATAAAGGAGAAGCCTTTTAGGACTGAGATGAAGAAAAACTTCTTCACAGAGTGGTGAATCTGTGGAATTCTCTGCCACAGGAAACAGTTGAGGCCGGTTCATTGGCTACATTTAAGAGGAAGTTAGATATGGCCCTTGTGGGTAAAGGGATCGGGGGGGGGGGGTATGGAGAGAAAGCAGGTACAGGGTTCTGAGTTAGATGATCAGCCATGATCATACTGAATGGTGGTGCAGGCTCGGGCCGAATGGCCTACTCCTGCACTTATTTTCTATGTTTCTATGAATATAGTATAATGTCAAATAAAGCCCTCCGTTGGCCAGGGTTGACCATGGATGTTGCATCCTAGCTGACTACATGATATGCAAGCTAGGGCAGTACGATGTGTAAAGCAAGATGTTGCCCATGTAGCAGGCTTCCCTTCTCCACACAGCCGATGAATCCAAATAAACAGCAGAGGCTGATACAGCTTGGCATCAGAAAGGTTGCGGGAGGTGCCAGTCCGTGGTGAATTAGCCTTAGGGACTAGAGCTCTGGATTTTTCCTCAGGTTTTACTCCTGAAACTTCCCCATGATGGGGTATAGCCACAAGGCAATGAGGATTTGAGATCAGAGTTTTCCTTCTCCGAGATGAGCTGTCAACCATGGCTGACGAGCCCCATCTGCCCAAGGTGACCAGTTTTAAGGCACCAACAACTCTCCTTTGCCGGTAGAAACAGCTCCGTTGGGCCTAGTAGCCAAGCCACACGTGAAGGCCAGGAACTGGACTTGGTTGTCAGAGGCTATTTGGGAGAATTTAATAGGTAGTGGGAGCTTATCCTCACCCCCCGGCTTTGAAAACCTTAAAGTACCATAAGGAATCTTATCACTGAAGAACCTTAAGAATGTCATCATAATGCTGCTATTATGGCAGAGTGTATACTCTCCCAGGTGCTAATGTGAGTGAGCAGAATCAGTAATAACCAGGAGTTGTGATATGAACCACAAGCTTCCTTAGAGGTGGGGAGTTTATTCTCAAAACTCACAAAATTCCAGCCTCAACTGGAATACAGTGTGTAGTTCTCGCCACCATACTGTTGGGAAGTGATGATTCCGCGTAGTTCTCGTCACCATACTGTTGGGAAGTGCTGGAGAGGTGGCGGGGGTGTGTACAGAGGGACCGTGCTTGGCAGGAGCGGTGCACGACTGTGTGGAGGGATTGGAGAGTCCAGTCTGCTGTCCCTGGAGTGGAGGAGGTTAAGAGAGGACATGACCGAAGTATATAAAAATATGAGTGATACGCTTTAGAAGGTCGAAGTTGAAGGTAAGGTGCAGGGTTAATGGCAGGATTTTTAGCAACGTGGAGGAATATGGGACCTTGGGGTCCATGTCCATAGATCTTTTAAAGTTACTGTGCAAGTTGATAGGATTGTGAAGGAGGAATATGATGGGTTGGCCTTGTCAGATGAGTATTGAGTTCGAGAGCCATGATGTAATGTTGCGGCTCTATGAAACTCTGGTTAGACCCACTTGATGTATTGTGTTCATTTCTGGTCACCTCATTATATGAAGGGTGTGGAAGCTTTAGAGAGGGTGCAGAGGAGATTTACTGGGATACTGCCTCGATTGGTTGAGTGAGCTAGGGCTTTAGTCTTCGGAGCGAAGGAGGATGAGACGTGACTTGATAGAGGTGTACAAGATGATAAGAGGCTTCGATCGAGTGGACAATCTCCCAGGGCAGAAATGCCTAACATCAGGGGGGCATTTTAAAGTGATTGGAGGAAAGTGGATCGGGTTTCTTACACAGAGAGTAGTGGGTGTGTAGAGCATTGGTGGTAGAGTCAGATACTGTACATTAGGGTCATTTAAGAAAAATTACACCACATCCTTCCGATCCTATTCCCTACTTAGTGGTGTACATGATGATAAGAGGCATAATCCAATGGATAGCCAGAAACTATTTTCTGAAAATGGCTAATACGATGAGGCATAATTTTAAGGTGATTGGATGAAAGTATGGGGTGGGGGGGGGAGAGGTACGTTTTTCACACAGTGAGTGGTGAGCACACAGGATGCCCTGCCAAATGTGGTGGTAGAGGCAGATACATCAGGGACATTTAAAAACTAATATCAAGGGTATAATTTAAGACTATTGAAGGAAAGGTTAGGGGAGACAGCAGAGGTAATTTTTATACACACAAGGAGTGGTGAGCACATAGGATGTCTTGCCAAATGTGCTTGCAGAGTCAGATACACTGCAGGCATTTAAGAAACTCTTAGATAGTTACACTGATAATAAAAAAAATAGAGGACTGTGTAGGAGGGAAGGGTTAGATTGATCTTAGAGTAGGTTAAAAAGTCTGCACAACATTGTGGACTGAAGGGCCTGTACCATTTTATGTTCTACATTCTATATTCTGTACTTTACATTCTGTGTTCCATGTTCTATGTTCTGTGACCTACCGTACATTCTACGTTCGATGTTCCTGTGTTCTCTGTTCTATGTAACAATGGAAAGCATTGGTTTAATGGAGTTTACAAGTTTCAGATTAAAATATTGTTATCCATACTGGTTCAGAAACCTGATGGCTGTAGTGACATAAGTGTACTTTGATAATAATTTTACTTTGAACATCCAACTTGAATTTGGAGGATCACATTCAGATTCAGGTTCAGTTTATTGTCATTTAGAAACCACAAATACAATGCAGTTAAAAAATGAGAAAACGTTCCTCCAGAATGATATCACAAAAGCATATGACAAAACAGACTACACCAGAAAATCGGCGTATCGTTTGGCAATCCCCAATCTAGAGTCCGGAGGGGCTGCTGCGTATTAATATCACGCTACTGTCTAGTGCGTTCCCCGGAAAGCAGCTCCAAATCCACCAGACAAAAACAGGACCAAAAACTAAAGCTACAAGACCTGCACAAAAACACATAGTTACAACAGTGCAAACAATAGCATAATTGATAAAAAAACAGACCATGGGCACAGTAAAAATAGTCTAAAGATGTTAAAGGACTGTAAGTTCAAAAGAAATCACCACAGTTTCCACAAGTCCCCAGGGTCTCGACAGACTCGCCATCCCATGCTGGCGACAGAAGGGAATACCCCCGCTATGGACTTCCACGGCGCCGCCCAACTCCGCCTCGCAGACGCAGCACACAATGGAAGCTCCATCGAAACCAGCCTCGCAGACGCAGCACACACCAAAAACGACCTGACTCTGTCGAACCTCCGAGCCGACGACCATGGGGAGCACTACAGAGAAAGGCACGAGGTGTATTAGAGAGAGAGAGAGAGAGGATCGCACAGGATGTGGGCACTTTCCTTCTTCCCACAGGTGCTGTTTGTCCCACTGAGTTCTTCCAGCAGACTGTTTGTAGCTCCAGAATCTAGCATCTGCAGTCTTCAGTGTCTCCAGAGAACTGCACCATGTCAGATATTAATTTACAATTACTGTTAGTAATTGACTCTATGATACTTTTGATCTTTTTGTGATCACTGTCCCAGTATTTTCAGGGTGTAATTATTGAATCCCCAGAATGGGTCTGCCAATTATGATTTGAAGATTGTCTTTTATTTGATTTGTGAAATTCAATCAACTCTGCAGAGAATTTTCTTTCTTTCTCTCTTGCAAGTGTTAGGTTAGTATTATGAAGAGAATTAATGGAACTTTCTGGGGTTCCGTTTGGACAATGGGAGTAAACCAGAATTGTCTGCTTGTGACTGGAATCTCCTTGCTAAGCCATGAGTTGAAAGCAGCTTGCTGAAAGAGATGAAGAGAAAAAATTTATTAATTCCCAAAACTCTTATTTAACATCATAGAATATAAAACAATGAACAGTAAAGCATAGTAAGGCCCTTCAGCCCATCATATTGTGCCAACCTTTTAACCTACTCTAAGATCAATCTAACTCTTCCCTCCCACATAGTCCTTCATTTTTCTATCACCCATGTGCCTATTTAAGAGTTTCTTAAATGTCCCTAGTGTATCTGTCTCTATCACCACCCATTGCAGGGCATTCTATGCACCCACAACTCTGTGCGTAAAAAAAAACCTACCTCTGACTTCCCCCCTATACTGTCCTCCTACCACCTTAAAACTGTGCCCCCTGGTATTAGCCAGTTCTGCCCCAACAAAAAAATCTATTGTTACTAACGTGTTGCAGTTTAAACAATGTGGAGCTCAAAGTCCAAAGTTCAAAGTAAATTTATTCTCAAAGTACGTATATGTCACTAAATCCTACCCTGAGATATATTTTCTTGCAGGCATTCACAGTAGAACAAGGAAATGCAATAGATTCAATGGAAAACTATAGACAAACAAAGCGATTAATATGCAAAAGAAGATAAAATGTGTAAATACAAAGAAAACAAATAATATTAATAATTAATACATGAGTAAATAAAGAATATTGAGAACATGATTTGCAGAGTCTTTGAAAGTGTGCTTGTGGAATCAGTTCAGTTGGAGGTGAGTGAAGTTATTCCCTCTGGTTCAAGAGCCTGAAGGTTAATAACTGTCCCTGAACATGGCGGTGTGGGGTCCAAGGTTCCTGATGGCAGCAGAGAGGAGAGAGCACGGCCTGGATGGTGGGGGTTCCTGATGACAGTGCTGCTTTTCTGTGGCACTGCTCCGTGTAGATCTGCTCAGTGGTGGGGATTACTTTCCCTGTGAAGAATGGGCTGTATCCACCAGAGTTTGTATCTTCGTTGCGTGGTTTTTGTTTGCGGCGGATAGCTCAGCTGACCGTGAATACGGTAGGAGGAAGGTAGAACATTGCTGGACATCGGACAGGGAACAGTGTGTGAAGCTTTGCGGTAAGACTGCCACCCGCTGATGGCTTCACTCAGAGACCTCCAGCGGAGACTCACGGCCTACATATTCACACCACCTCCCAACTGACCACCCTGTGTTGCGTACCTACATCGTGGGGTTCTTTTCTCTGACAGCAGTGTGGATTGTCTTCTCCACTTAATGCTTTAGGCACCTTTAGACTTGCATTAGTGAAGAAACAGGGATTTTGGGGTCCTTGACCACAGGTCCCTCCAGGTTGCTGTGCAAATTGATGAAGGCGTGTGGCGTGTTGGCTCTTCACTAGTCAAGGGAATTGAGTTCAAGAGCCACTAAGTAATGTTGCAGCACCATAAAACGCTCGTTAGACCACACTTCAACACTTGGCGTGCCATTTGAAACTTTGACGAACTTCTGTAGATGTGTAGTGGAGAGTGTATTGACTGGCTGTGTCACAGCCTGGTGTGGAAACACCGATGCCCTTGAATGGAAAATCCCACAAAGGGTAATGGATTCGGCCCAGTGTACACGGGTAAGACCCTCCCAAACAGTGAGCACGTCTATATGAAACATTGTCGTAGGAAAGCAGCATCCATCATCAGAGATCCTTACCACCCAGGCCATGCTCTCTTCTCACTGCTGCCATCGGGTAGAGGGTACAAGAGCCTCAGGACTTGCACCACTGTGCTGTGAAGGAACGTTATTTTGTTTGGTTGTATATATGTACAGTCAGATGATGATAAACTTGAACTTGAACAAGGAGCACAGAACAGTACAGCACAGGAACAGGCCATTCAGCCCGCGTGGTCTGTGCAAACACAATGCCAAATTAAGCTAAATCATGATCCATATTGCTCCATTCCCTATCTATCTAACAGCCTCTTCAACACCACTACGAGGCTTTGGAGAGGGTGCAGGAGAGGTTTATCTAGATTTGCCTGGAGTGGAGGGCATGTGCTCTATTGAGAGGCTGGACAAACTGGAGCGGTGGAGAGATCCGGAAGAGGTTAATAGGATTATGAGAGGCAAAGATAGAGTAGACAGTATCTTTTTCCAAGTGTTGAAATGCCTGATACCAGGGGACATGCATCTAAAGGTGAGAGGGGAAAGGTCAAAGGAGATATAGGGGCGTGTTTTTAACATGGAGAGTGATGAGTGGCTGGAGTGTGCTGCCCAGGGTGGGGGTGGAGGCAGATTCAATAGAGGCACCCAAGAAGCTCTTAGATAGGCAAGTGCAGGTAGAAGGGATTAGTCAATTGTATGTCAGTAACTTGATTAGTTTGCTGAAGTGAGGGCGACATGGTGGGACAGTGCGATTACATCCGGGGTTCAATTTCACTGCTGTCTGTGGGGTGTTCGTGTGCTCTCCCTGTGGCCATGTGGCTTTTCGTTGGGTCCTCTGGTCTCCTCCTGTATTCCAAAGGTGTCTGGGTCAGTAGGTTAACTGGTCACATTGGTGTAATTGGACAGCGTTGGGCCAGAAGGGCCTGTTACTGTTCTGTATCTTTAAGTAGCAAATGAATAAACATTATGGAGCAAAATGTGTGATAACATTTGCAAGCTGCCCCCAGCACATCCTTAGGTGCATTAGTTGTTAACGCAAATGACACGTTTCACTGTGCGACGTGCTCGTGAGAAATAAATCTGCATCTGGATCCACGTTTATTTGTTTATTTAGAGATGCAGTATGGAGCAGGCCCTTCCGGCCTAACAATCCACACAGCCCAATAACCCGTTTAACACCAGCCTCATCCCAGGACAGTTTACAATGACCAACTAACCTACTAACCAGTATGTCTTTGGACTGAGGGAGGAAACCGGAGCACCCGGAGGAAACCCACACAGTCATGGGGAGAAGGTAAAAAATCCTTACGGGGAACACCGGAATTGAACTCTGAACTCTGATGCCCTGAGCTGTAACAGCGTTACACTGACTGCTATGCCACCGTGGCGCCCACTCACACGTTTGTCGGAGTGTGCAGTGAATTGCATCATTTGTAGTAACAACCAACACTCCCGAGGATGTGTTGGGGGTGGGGGGCAGCCCACAAATGCCATCACACATTCCGGCATCGACATAGCGTGGCCACAATATTCAGCAGAACAACAATAACAACAAGCCCCTTTTCCAGACTCCCACCCATCCACCCACTTACACACATAGACTGGCCACCAACCCCAGGACAAACGTCTCATGTTTGGCCCAGGACTCTAGGCTCACAGACATCAGGCCTCCAGCTTCAGACTTCGCCGACCTCTGCTTGGGCCTAGTCCCCAGGGCTTGCTGATCAGCAGTTTCACTTTCGGGCCTTGACTTCTGACCTTGGTGATAAGGGAGGGGAGGGGAAGGGTCTCTTGTTGGCTTTACTAATGATTCCCACATTCTGTAAGTGAATCCAATTTATCGGATATTGGAGACGATCAAGAGTGGCCAGTTAGTAATGAGGAAAGGGGGATGATAAGGTTTAGGCATTGAACTCCACAAATTAGGGCATTGGCAGGTAAAGGCAATGATGACAGAATTGAATTGGAGGCTTCAATATCAAAAGTTCCATAGTGCAATATAGAACCTGAAATTCTTGCTCTTTGTAGTCATCCGCAAAGACAGAAGAGTACTCCAATAAACCAGTCTCGCTAAAAACGTTAGAACCCCAAAGCACCCTTTTCTCCGCCCCCCACGAACTAGCCTGTCTCTCCCCCCGTTACCTTAACAGAAAGCATCAGAACCCACCACCCACCAAGCAAGCAATAGCAAAGCCCCTGGGAGAGGCCATGATCTGTGGCACAACAAAAGCTGACCATTGACCCGGCACTTTGACATGACTCTGGTTCTTTGTGGGGATCCATGGTCCACCATTTCTAACCTGCTTTCTGACAATGAAGAACCGTGTTCTTCACGACAGGTGGAATGAGTGGGATAAACACGGATCAGTCACTAATCGGGGAAAGGGATAGACAAACTGCTAACAGTCCAAAGCCGTTCTGGTAAAAATGCCATTGTAAGTTGTCTGTGATTGGGCTAGGTTAAGATGGAATGGCCATTCCGCTCTGTAACTCGAAATAAATAACGAACGCCAGCACATTGGAGTTAACATAGAGCAACCTTCTTCCTTTCTATGACAACATTGAGGTACTGTGACCTCCTTGGCTCACCCCATGCTCCAATTTCCCATTTTTTGACAGGCAGTTGTCTGCAGCTTTATCTTTGCAGTTAATAAAGAAAAATCTGCATTAGATTAATTACCAGAGAGTAAGATTTTATATGAACTGTTCACTGCAGAATCCATTATCATCGTTGTTTTAATTTATTTCACTTCATAATTTAGACTATTACAGAAGGCTCAGCTTTCACATTTTAATTTCTTGTTAAATATAAGCAATAGGTCTTGGCCTGTTATGAAAGTAGGCTACTTTATGACTGTCATATATAAGCCATACAAATGAGTGGTGTGCATGTAACTCTCTGACTTACACTCAGTAGCCACTTTATTAGCTACCTCCTGTATCTCATAAAATGGCCACAGAGGGTACGTTCAAGGTCTTCTGCTGTGTAGCCCATCCACTTCAAGGTTTGACGTGTTGTGCGCTCAATGATGCTCTTCTGCACACCACTGTTGTAACGTGTGATTGTTTGAGTTACTGTCGCCTTCCTATCAGCTTGAACCAGTCTGGCCGTTCTCCTCCGACCTCTCTCATTAACAAGGCGTTTTCACCCACAGAAATCCCTCTCACTGGATTGTTTTGTTTTCTTTCTACCATTCTCTGTAAACTCTAGAGATCATTGTGCCTGAAAATCCCATGAGATCAGCCGTCTCTGAGATACTCAAACTGCCCCATCTGGCACCAACAATTATTCCACGGTCAAGGTCATTTTCTTAAGTACAAGAAATACAACAGAACCGACGAAAGACGGCCCCCAACCAATGTGCAAGAGATTACGAACTGTGCAAATACAACCGAAAAAAATAGTAATAATTAACACATACAACATACAGAAATCAGTAAGTGAAGATCAGCAGAAATATACTGAATTAACAGAGGAAACACGAACATTGTCCCAATAGTAATATCTACAACTGTTATCATCCCAAAGCCACCACACAATAGCATTAAACAATAGGCTTACACATCAATATTCATATAAATCTCCAGAAAGCCACAATACTAAACACCACTAGAATAGTTTGAAAGTCCCTAGCAATTGAGAAATGAGTGCTTGGCTCTGCCCGTACCTCAGGTTTTACCAGCTTGAGCTGAGAAAAATAAAAAATACCAATAATAAATAAGCAACAAATATCAAGAGCATGAGATGAAGAGTCCTTGAAAGTGAGTCCAGAGGCTGTGGGAACAGTTCTGTGATGGGGCAAGTGAAGTTGGGTGAACTTTGTTCCAAAGCCTGGTGGCTGAGGGCTAATAACATGGTGGTGAG
Organism: Hypanus sabinus; assembly: GCF_030144855.1. Lineage (NCBI taxonomy): Eukaryota > Metazoa > Chordata > Chondrichthyes > Myliobatiformes > Dasyatidae > Hypanus > Hypanus sabinus. The sequence continues at coordinate 25,008,805 of NC_082723.1, read as the reverse complement.
GGTCCTGAGTCTCCTGTACCTTCCGCCTGATGGCAGCACCGAGAAGAGAGCACGGCCTGGGTGGTGGATAACGCTCCATGTAGGTGTGCTCATTAGTGGAGAGGGCTTTACCGGTGATGGCCTGGGCAGTATCCTCCACATACCAAAGACTTCCGGGTTAGGATTAGTAAGTCGTGGACGTGCTACGTTGGCACCAGCAGCATGGCGACTCTTGCAGGCTGCCCTCTGCAGCATACTCGCTGTTTTGATTTGATGTAAACAAAGCATTTCATTTTATAATTTGATGTAGATGTAAGAAATAAAGCTGATCTTTAAATCTTTATTTCTTTATCATATAGGCCACATAGATCATTTCACTTCTCTACAGCGAGCCATATAACCCTAGAACATTACAGCACAGAAACTTGGCCCTTCTTGGCTGTGCCGAACCATATTTCTGCCCAGACCCACTGACCTGCACCTGGTCCATATCCCTCCATGCACCTCTCATCCATGTACCTGTCCAAGTTTTTCTTAAATGTTAAAAGTGAGCCACATTTACCACTTCATCTGGCAGCTCATTCCACACTCTCACCACTCTGTGTGAAGAAGCCCCCCCCCAATGTTCCCTTTAAACTTTTCCCCCTTCACCCTTTACTGATGTCCTCTGGTTTTTTTTTCTCCCCTAGCATCAGTGGAAAAAGCCTGCTTGCATTCACCCTATCTATACCCATCATAATTTTATACACCTCTATCAAATCTCCCCTCATTCTTCTACGCTCCAGGGAATAAAGTCCTAACCTATTCAACCTTTCTCTGTAACTCAGTTACCGCACATAAACTCAGTAAGCTTACATAAACCCTGTCTTTAAAACATAGGAGTAGAATTAGGCAATTTGGCCCATTGATTCTGGTCTACCATTCCATTATGACTGATTGTTGTCCCTCTCAACCCCATTC